>NC_091432.1:235589422-235810786 GCF_964237555.1 Oryctolagus cuniculus | reverse complement strand
GAGAGAGAGGGAGAGAGAGGGAGGGAGAGAGAGGGAGGGGGAGAGAGGGGAGAGGGGGAGGGGGAAAGAGGGGGGAGGGGGAGGGGGAGAGAGGGAGGTAGAGAGGGAGAGGGAGGGGGAGAGAAGGAGAGAGGGAGAGAGGGAGGAGGAGACAGGGAGAGAGGGAGGGGAGACAGGGAGAGAGGGAGAGAGGGAGGGAGAGAGAGGAGGGGGAGAGGAGGGGAGAGAGGGGGAGAGGGAGAGAGGGAGGGGGACAGGAGGAGAGGGGAGAGATGGAGGGGGGGAGAGGGGGGAGAGGGAGAGGGAGGGGAGAGAGAGAGGGAGAGGGTGGGGAGAGAGGAGAGGGGAGAGGGAGGGAGAGGAGAGAGAGGAGAGAGAGGGAGAGGGAGAGAGGAGAGAGGGAGAGGGAGAGGAGAGAGAGGAGAGGGAGGGGGAGAGAGGGGAGAGGGAGGGGGAGAGAGACTCCCCCTCTGGGTCGCTCCCCGCATGCCTGTAGCAGCCGGGGCGCCAGGCTGCAGCCAGGAGCCGTGAGGGTGGCGGGACTCCAGCGACTCCAGCGTCACCTGCTGCCTCCCGGGTTCGGGAGCAGGAGCTGGAGGGCAGGCGGAGCAGCCGGACTCGACTAGCGCTCAGTGGAGGATGCCAGCGACACAGTGGCAGCTGGAGCCACGGCCCCACCACGCCGGGCCCTCTCGTCTGCTTCTTCTTTTTATTTATTTATTTGAGAGGTAGAGTTACAGAAAGAAAGAGGGAAAGAGAGAGGTCTTCCATCCGCTGGTTCACTCGCCAGATGGCCTCAACGGCCGGAGCTGTGCTGATCTGAAGCCAGGAGCCGGGAGCTTCCTCCAGGTCTCCCAAGTGGGTGCAGGGGCCCAAGGACTTGGGCATCTTTCGCTGCTTTCCCAGCCACAGCAGAGAGCTGGATGGGAAGTGGAGCAGCCGGGACTCAAAATGGCACCCATATGGGACGCACTGCAAGCGGAGGCTTTACCCGCTACGCCAGCCCCCGCCTGCTTCCTAACCTGTACTTTGATGGCCTCTGTGGATCCCGGGGCGGGGGGCAGGTGCAGGGTTTTGCATAGGGACAGGGGAGCCTTTTGGTCACAGCTGGGAGTGTAGGTGCCAGCCTGGGCCAGCCCTGGCCCGACCCTGACTGCCATGTCTCCCATCCCCCTTTCCTCACAGCACGGCGGTGGTAACGCCCGCTGTGCTGAGTGCAGCCAGCAGGGTGCTCAGGTCTGGGGCTGGGAAGCGTCCTGCCAGCCCCACGCCCCACAATCTGGGCAGGAAACGGAGACCCCAGGGAGGAGGAGTCTCACATCCCATCATGCTCTGGGAAAGCAGTGCTTGGGGCCCTGCCCCCACCTGGATGAAGCTCCTGGTTCCTGGCCATCTAAAGAGTCAACCAGCAGACGGAAGAGTCTCTCTCTCTCTCTCTTTCTCTCTCTCTCTTTCTCTCTCCTCCGCTCTGTAACTCTTTCAAAATCAATACATCTTTTAAAAAATGAAAATAGGTGGCGATGTGAATCCTTGGAATCAGGTAGCACAAGTCTTCAGTGGGATGAACAGGCGTCCAGCCACACCCAAATGCATCAAAGGGAAACCGAGACCACACCAAAGAAAGAGACCCGAGGGCCCACGCTGTGGCCTAGCGGTAAAGACACTGCCTGCAGCACCGGCATCCCATATGGGCGCTGGTTCTAGTCCCGGCTGCTCCACTTCCCATCCAGCTCTCTGCTATGACCTGGGAAAGCAGTAGAAGATGCCCAAGTGCTTGGGCCCCTTCACCCAAAACACTCTGCCTCGAACTCTGGTCAAAGGTTTGAAGCAGCCGGCGCCGCGGCTCAATAGGCTAATCCTCCGCCTTGCGGCACCAGCACACCGGGTTCTAGTCCCGGTCGGGGCGCCGGATTCTGTCCCGGTTGCCCCTCTTCCAGGCCAGCTCTCTGCTGTGGCCAGGGAGTGCAGTGGAGGATGGCCCAAGTGCTTGGGCCCTGCACCCCATGGGAGACCAGGAGAAGCACCTGGCTCCTGCCATCGGATCAGCGCGGTGCGCCGGCTGCAGCACGCCGGCCACGGCGGCCATTGGAGGGTGAACCAACGGCAAAGGAAGACCTTTCTCTCTGTCTCTCTCTCTCTCACTTTCCACTCTGCCTGTCCAAAAAAAAAAAAAAAAAAAGGGTTGAAGCAGAAAAAAAAAAAAACTCAGTTAAGAAAAAAGGCGTGGGGGGGGGTGGGGGGCAGGCATCTGGCAGAGCAAAGGTACCCTTGGGACACCGCGCCCCATCCCGGAGGGTCAGCTCCGCTTCCCACGCCAGCGTCCTGCTGGTGAGCGCCCGGGGGCAGCAGCGCTGGGTCCCTGCCACCCACAGGGAGCCCTGGCTGGGTCCGGGCTCCTCGCCCCTCAGCCCGGCCCAGCCGTGGCCGCTGTAGCCATTAGGGGCGTGGACCAGTGGAGGGGAGGTCGCTCTCTGGGCCTTTCTCTCCCTGTCTGACTTTCAGATCACAAATGGATAGTTTTGGAAAGACGTCTGAACCGCGGCGGTTAAGGAGATCTCTGGCCAATTACTGGCTGACCAATGAGCTGATCGGAGACCTCAGTGGCCCCTCCCAGCCAGGAACACAGGCTTTGGGGAGTCAGTTCAGGGAGGTCACTGCACCGACCCCAGCAAGTGCACTGCCTGCCGCGGCAGCAGCCGCCAGGAGGCCCGTGCTGCGCCTGAATGAATTTGGCCGCAGGATTCACCAGATTTTAAACCCGAGAGTCCTGGGCTGAGGGTCAGGAGTGAGGACTGGGCCCAAGGGTGGCCGGGGAGGTGGCGATCCTGAGGTCCTGCTCGGGGCAGCTCTCGGGAGAGGGTTGTGGTGAGGGCTGGGTCAGCCCAGCTGTTCTTCCCCTGCACACCGGCTGTGACCCTCGGCCACCACTCAGCTCACTCCATGCCCGGGGCAATGGGAATGTGAAGTCTGACTGTGCGCAGTGGGCTGTGAGGTCTGTGCACTGTGGGCTGTGAGGTCTGACTATGTGCAGTGGGCTGTGCAGTCTGACTGTGCGCAGTGGGCTGTGCGCTCTGGCTGTGCACTGTGAGATCTGACTGTGCACTGTGGGCTGTGAGGTCTGTGCACTGTGGGCTGTGAGGTCTAATTGTGCACCATGGGCTGTGCGGTCTGACTGTGTGCAGTGGGCTGTAAGGTCTGTGCACTGTGGGCTGTGAGGTCTGACTGTGCACTGTGGGCTGTGAGATCTGACTGTGCACCGTGGGCTGTGAGGTCTGTGCACTGTGGGCTGTGAGGTCTGGTTGTGCACCGTAGGCTGTGAGGTCTGTGCACTGTGGGCTGTGAGGTCTGACTGTGCGCAGTGGGCTGTAAGATCTGCACACTGTGGGCTGTGGGCTGTGAGGTCTGTGCACTGTGGGCTGTGAGGTCTAATTGTGCACCGTGGGCTGTGCAGTCTGACTGTGTGCAGTGGGCTGTGCAGTCTGACTGTGCGCAGTGGGCTGTGAGGTCTGTGCACTATGGGCTGTGAGATCTGACTGTGCACTGTGGGCTGTGAGGTCTGTCCACTGTGGGCTGTGAGGTCTGTGCACTGTGGGCTGTGCGGTCTGACTGTGCACTGTGGGCTGTGAGATCTGACTGTGTACTGTGGGCTGTGAGGTCTCTGCACTGTGGGCTGTGAGGTCTGACTGTGCACTGTGGGCTGTGAGGTCTGACTGTGCACCGTGGGCTGTGAGGTCTGTGCACTGTGGGCTGTGAGGTCTGACTGTGCACCGTGGGCTGTGAGGTCTACGCACTGTGGGCTGTGAGGTCTGACTGTGCACTGTGGGCTGTGAGATCTGGCTGTGCACTGTGGGCTGTGAGGTCTGTGCACCATGGGCTGTGAGGTCTGTGCACTGTGGGCTGTGCGCTCTGGCTGTGCACTGTGAGGTCTGACTGCGCAGTGGGCTGTGAGGTCTGTGCACCGTGGGCTGTGAGATCTGACTGTATGCAGTGGGCTGTGAGGCCTGACTATGCACTGTGGGCTGTGAGGTCTGGCTGTGCACCATGGGCTATGAGGTCTGACTGTGCACAGTGGGCACTGAGGTCTGACTGTGCACTGTGGGCTGTGAGGTCTGACTGTGTGCAGTGGGCTGTGAGATCTGACTGTGCACTGTGGGCTGTGAGGTCTGACTGTGCACCGTGGGCTGTGAGGTCTGTGCACTGTGGGCTGTGAGGTCTAACTATGTGCAGTGGGCTGTGCAGTCTGACTGTGCGCAGTGGGCTGTGAGGTCTGTGCACTGTGGGCTGTGAGATCTGCACACTGTGGGCTGTGGGCTGTGAGGTCTGTGCACTGTGGGCTGTGAGGTCTGACTGTGCACTGTGGGCTGTGAGGTCTGACTGTGCACCGTGGGCTGTGAGGTCTGTGCACTGTGGGCTGTGAGGTCTGCACACTGTGGGCTGTGAGGTCTGACTGTGCACTGTGAGCTGTGAGGTCTGACTGTGCGCAGTGGGCTGTGAGGTCCGACTGTACACCATGGGCTGTGAGTCTGTGCACTGTGGGCTGTGAGGTCTGACTGTGCACTGTGGGCTGTCAGGCTCTGCACTTAAGCCAACAACAGTCCAACACACACACAAAGGGACAGCAGTGGCCGCGGAAGGGAAGCAGAAACTCAGCCGACCAGCCCCCAGAGGGCACGGTGGCAGCAGCCTGGAACCGATGCCCTGACCGCCCAGGACCCGGAGCTGAGGAGAGCGGACCAGGAGCACAGTGGGCGTGAACCAAGACTGGGAAGTGGCCGAGAGAGCCAAGGGACAAAGGGCCAGAGGGGGCTTGTGGGGGAGAGGAGTGGATCAACAAGTCGATCGGCCTTCAGCTGGGCTGACCAAGGACGTGAAACCAGAGAGTGCTCCTGCCGCCAGCAGGAAGGGCTGTGTGGGGTGGCGGTGGCCCCTCGGGACAGGGCGGGCAGTATCAGAATGCCAGGAGCAAGGACGTGCCAACAAACCCGGCGACCAGACGAGACCGATGAGTCCCCAGGAACACCGCACTGCCAAAACCACAAAACCTGGGTACGCCGGCAACAGGCGAAGGGCTTGAAGCTCTGGTCAAAAACCTCCCTGGGGCGGATGCCGTGGCGCGGTGGGTAAAGCTGCCGTCTGCAGTGCCAGCATCCCACACGGGCACCGGTTCGAGTCCTGGCGGCTTCACTGCCCATCCAGCTCCCTGCTAGTGCTCCCAGGAAGGCAGCGGGAGATGGCCCAGGTCCTTGGGCCCCTGCACCCACGTGGGAGACCTGGATGGAGTTCCCGGCTCCTGGCATTGGCCTGGCCCAGTCCACTTGGGAAGTGAACCAGTGGATGGAAGATCTCTGTCTATCTCTCCACCCCACTCTGTAATTCTGCCTTTCAAATAAGGTGTTCTTTATTTAGAAATGTATTTGTTTTAAAAGGCAGAGTTACCGAGAGAGAGAAAGAGAGAGAGAGAGAGAGAGGGAGAGAGAGAGGCCTTCCAGATATTACATCACTCCTCAAATGACCGCAATGGGATATTGGACCAGGCTGAAACTGGGAGCCTGAAACTCCATCCGGGTCTCCCACGTGGGTGCAGGGCCCAGGCACTTGGGCCGTCTTCTGCCACCTTCCCAGGTGCATCAGCAGGAGCTGGATTGGAAGTGGAGTGGCCAGGACTCAAACCGGCACTCATGGGGGATGCCGGCATCACAGGTGGCAGCTTAACCCAGCGTGCCACAGCAGCAGCCCCAATAAAATAAATCTTTAATAAAAAAAAAAGTTGTGGCTGGCCGGCGCCGCGGCTCACTAGGCTAATCCTCCGCCTGCGGCGCCGGCACACCGGGTTCTAGTCCCGGTTGGGGTGCCGGATTCTGTCCCGGTTGCCCCTCTTCCAGGCCAGCCCTCTGCTGTGGCCAGGGAGTGCAGTGGAGGATGGCCCAAGTGCTTGGGCCCTGCACCCCATGGGAGACCAGGAAAAGCACCTGGCTCCTGGCTCCTGCCATCAGATAAGCGCGGTGCGCCGGCCGCAGTGCTCTGGCCGCAGCGGCCATTGGAGGGTGAACCAACGGCAAAAGGAAGACCTTTCTCTCTGTCTCTCTCTCTCACTGTCCACTCTGCCTGTCAAAAAAAAAAAAAAAAAAAAAAGTTGCGGCTGGGGCCGGCGCTGTGGCACAGCAGGGTAAGGCTCCGACCTGCGGTCCCAGCATCCCATATGGGTGCCAGTTCAAGTCCCGGCTGCTCCACTTCCGATCCAGCTCCCTGCTCTGGCCTGGGACAGCAGTGGAAGATGCCCAGGTCCTTGGGCCCCTGCATGGGCATGGGAGACCAGAAAGAAGCTCCTGGCTCCTGGCTTCAGACTGGCACAGCTCTGACCATTGTGGCCATCTGGGGAGTGAACCAGCAGATGGAAGACCTCTCTCTCTGTCTCTGCCTCTCTCTGTAACTCTTTCAAATAAATAAATCTTAAAAAAAAAAAAAAAATAGTTGAGGCCCTCGGCAGGTTGACTGCAGCCTGGGGCCCCTGCCCCCCGCCGCCCGCAGGTCCCCGCAGGGAGGGGCCTCTGGCAGTGGGCACAGGGCCTGAGTCGCTCTCTCTGCAGGAGCTGGTGGGAATGGACACCACGTGGGCACGGGAGAGGAGGGCTCCTGCCACTGGCTGGGCCGTCTCCGCGCGCCACTGGAGGCGGGGGGAGGGCAGCAGGGTTGTGGGCATCCCGCGCAGGCGTGTACTGCCCCAGGCCCTCTGAGCTGCAGACCTGGTGCGGGGGGCTTTTGCTTCGAGCTCAGGAGGGGCGTGGCGGGGTGGCCCATCCTGAGGTCCAGGGCGCTCGCAGCGGGCGTCCGAAGGGAAGGGGCCCAGCCGGAAGCCGGGATCACTCGGGGCTGGGACGCGGTCCGGCAGCGGCTGCGGCTCCGGGGGTCTCTGAAGGTTCCTGCTCCCTTCCCTGCCCTCCTGAGCCCGAGGGGCTGCCCCGTGCAGGGTGGGCAGGCACAGCCCCCCCGCAGCCGGCCCTGGGGCGCGAGAGGCTCCGGGACGCGGGGACCTTCGGCTCCTCGCCCGGGACGGCTTTTCCAAGTTCTGGGGCTTCAGGGTCCCGGTTCGCCCTGACCGGCGTGAGCCCGGGTCGGGACACCTGGCCTGGCTGTGTGGCCAGGCGAACGCGCTCTAGGGCGCCGGCCCTCGTCCTGAGAATATCGCTAAGTCCCCATCTGAAATAAACTCGGGGTCCCCGGCGCTCGGGAAGGCTGTGGGGACCCCGGGGAGAGCCCTGCCCGCCCTCTTCTCGGCGCTTTTTTTTGTGGGGGGGGTCTGGCAGGGAAAGGGTCGCGCGCCCCTGTCCTGGACTCTCGGGCCGGGCCCCTGGTCACCGCCATCCCGTCCCTCGCTGGCAACGGGGAAACTGAGGCCGGGGGCGTCAAGGTCTCGGTGGGGACACCCCGCGTGCCTCGCCAGCTCCGCGCCCCAGCCGCCGACTCCCCGGAGCGCGGGCCCGGGGCCGAGGGGCGCGGCCGAGCGCGGCTCCTCCCCGGGCGGGGCCGCCCCGCGCGCGCGCGACGCCCCGCCCCCGCCCCGCGCGCGCGCCCCCGCCAGGCTCATTAGGCGCGCGGTTTGTTTACAAACACGGGCTCCCGGCAGGTGCGCCGCCGGGGTGCAGCCGGGGTTCGAGGGCGGCCCGCGCGGGCTCGGGGTCGCCCAGGGCCGGGGCCGGGGGCGCTGGCCGCGCTCCCAGCTCCTCCACGCACCCCCCCAACCGGGGGGCACCGGGAAACTCTCCCGCGGGCGCACGTCCGCCGCGCGGGAAGGGGAGGCCCGCGCGGCCCGGGCCGGGGGGCGGGGGGCGGGCGCCCGGGCTCCCCCAGCGCCGCCGCGCCCGGGCGGGCGCCCCCGGCCCCGCCCCCGCGCGCCCCCCGGGCCGGGCCCGCTCGCGGCCGGGTCGGCGGGGCGGGGGCTGGCGGGGCGGGGCGCGGCGCCGGCGGGGCCGGGACATGTAGTCCGCGCGCCGCGGCCTCCCCTGGGCAGCCCCGGCGCGGGCCCGGCCGCGGACTACGACTCCCGCCAGGCGCCGCGGCGCAGCGCATGAGCCCTGCTCGGCTCGGGCGCGTCTATTCTGCTGCCGGGGCCGGCGAGCCAAAGAGGAGCCGGCCGCGCGGGCCGGGAGGGACGGCGCCGCAGCCGCCGAGGCCAAGTACGCCTTTCTCTCGCTTCCTTGCGCGCGCGGGGCGGCGGGCAGCGCGGGCGGCGGCGGCGGCGGGCCGGGCGGGGGGCGCGGCCCCGAGCGCCCCGCGCAGGCCGTGGCGCGTCCGAGGCCGCCGGGCGCCTGGGGCCGCCGCCGCCGCCTTCTTTGTGCGCGGCCACGATGCAACAAAGCGCGGCGGCGCGGGCCGCGCTCCCTCGCGCCCCCCTCCCCCGGCCGCCTCCGGCCCGGGCTCGGGGGCGTCGCCGCGGCCGGGGCGCGCAGCCCGGAGTTGGCAAGGCCCGCGCGCCGCGCGCCAGCCCGGCCTCCGCGCGCCCTCCACGGAAGGGATTTTTCCCCCCTTCCCTCTGCCCGCCATCTTTTGGAGAGGAATCCGGGGAGACGCGGAGGGGAAGGTGCGCGCCGGCGCCACGTTCCCCGCGCCCGGAGAGCGGCGGGGCGCGGGGTGGGGGGGGCCGGGCCCGGGCTGCGTGGCCTGGGGGGCGGCCGCCTCGCAGAGTTTGGGGCCTCCGTGAGTTGCTAGGTTTCCGCAGCCCCGCCAGGAGCGGCCCCCAGCTGCTGTTTTGAAACCAGCCCGAAAAGCGCTTAGTGCGGGCGAGGCCAAGCGGCAGCGGCGGGAGCGCCGTTCCTGCCTCCCGCGCGGCGTGGGCAGCGGAGTGACCACGGGTTACCCGTCCGGGGAACACTCGCATCTCGTACACGCTCGTGGCCCCGGTGGGCGGCTGGAGCCAAGCCGGGACTCGGGGAAGCGGCCCCTCCCCTCTCTCCACCAGTTGCGCCGGGGCCGGGGCCGGGACGGAGGCCTTGGGCGCGGGGGGCGCAGGCCGGGGCCTGGCCCCGTCTGAGCTGTGGGTGCCCTCGGCGCGCGCGGGGTCCTGCTCTCAACTGCAGGCTTTGGCGCTCAGGGGCGCGTGGCGCGTTCCCCGCCGCGTCGCGCCGGGTTATTGTCTGGAAAGTTAACGGAGAGGCGGTGCCTTGTGCGGCCGCTGGGGGGGGGGGGACTCGAGGAATCGCCCCCGCCCCGTGTCCTCCCCTCTCCCGAGCGAGGACGGGGGCGGGGGGTGGACGCAGCGCCGCGTTCGCCCCGTGGCCTGTCGCTCTTTCTTTAAAATGGAGATTGTTCTGAGCCCCTGGGTCGGCTCCCAGCAGATCCTGGAACCTGTGCAAGTTGGCTACGCGGCTCTCCGGGGGGCAAATAAAGACCCAGACCCTGCACCCGCTCCTGGTCGGGGCCCTGACGTGTGCGGGGCGTGTGGGGGGGTGTTAGCTGGACAGGGGAGGCACCGGCCTGGCGGCGAGGGGCGGTGCAGGCCAGGGGCGAGGGCGTTTCTCTCTGACCTTCCTGCTCACCCGCCCCTGGGGTCTGGAGAGGCTGCCCCGGAGACCCCATCCGCTGCGCCCCCGGGCCGGGTGGGAGGAGGGATTTCCAGAGTTGCCCTGCGTTTGGGAAGCAGAGTTCTTGCTCTCGCCCGCCTGGGAAGGGGGAGCCAGACGGGTAAATACCGTTCCCGCCAGCCCGCGCCCGCGGAAAGTGAAAGTGGGGGTGTGGGGAGGCGCTCAGCCGCTCCTCCGGGCTGGCGGGATGCCCGCCCCTGACCCTGCACCCCAGGCAGGCCGGCCGTGGCCACTTCCTGGTGCCTGGTGGCAGCGCGTCCCCCTGGGGCCCAAGTGGAGTTCTTGGAGCGAGGCCCTAGCAGCTGCACGGCGTCCATCTGCCTCTCTGTCCGTCCGCGGTGGGCCCAGTGCGCGTTCAGGCAGGGTGTGTGCGGGGGTGGGGCTCCCGGCCTGAGGCCCCTGGGGGAAAGCAGCTGGCTCAGCTGAGTGGCCGGAGCTGGTAGCAGCAGGGCCCCCACCTCCTGCTTGGTGATCCCCTGGGATTTTGGACCGAGCTGCCCCTGGCTTCTGCAGGTGACGCGGGGGCACGGGGCAGGACTCCTCTGTCCACGGTCGGTAGTGGGGTCTCTGGGCGCCCGCCGGCAGGACCTGGGGTCTCCCTGCCCCCGACCGGCCCTGTGAGTCGCTGTTCCGCCCAGCCCAGCAGGGGGCAGCAGCAGGGGCTGCCCCACCTGAGATGCCACAGGGCCCTTTCTGAGGGAGGGCGGGTGTCTGGGTGTCTGCGTGCAGGGTCTCTGTTTCAGGCCTCCGGCCGCCTCGCTGGAGCGTGTGGTCTTGGGAGCGGGCTGGGGGCCTGTGTGTGCGGCCAGAGGCGCTGGGCTCGGCGCCTGCCCTTGCTACTCCTTCCCGGGGTCCCCGGCACCTGGCCCTTGCGGCACTGGCAGAGGTGGCCGGGAGGTGACCAAGGGTTTGCTGCCAGCTGCAAGGGGTCTCCCTGGGGGGTCCAGGTCACAGGGACCACCCTTGTGAGGAGGGGCCTCCTGGTAAAGACCAGGCGTGTGGCATAGTGACCGGTCTGTCCGTGGCGGGGCTGGGGGCTGGGGCAGGGGTGCTGCCTGGGGGCCACTCACCTCATCTGCTCACCTTCCAGAGACAGCTGGCTGGCCATGGGGGCTGGGCACGAGGCAGGTGTGGAGGTGTGGCTTGGTGGGCTCTGGACTTGGGGACAGGCTGGGTCTGTGTCCAGCTGGACCACGGACTGGGCAAGCCCTGGCCTCTGGGCTGCTGCTGTTCCTCTCGGGCCCCGGGCCTCACTTTCCATCTGTTAAATGGGATGATGGGGCCAGCAGAAGGGAGGGACCTGCGGGCACAGCTCTGGGGTCAAACAGCTGGCGGTGGGGGTGGGGTCTGTCCTGCTGCTGACGCACCTGGGTCGGGTGTTGAGTGGACAGCGGCTACAGGGACCGTACGCTGGCCAAGCAGCTGGGTGATGGGGGGGCGAGTCAGGTCTGCCCCCCGGGGTCCCAGGTCCTGCCTGGGAGGTGTGACTGCCTCCCCATCACAGGGGGCAGGGCTGAGTCGAGGCCGTGCCCGGCGTGGTCTGGGCCCAGGGCCTGGTGCTGGATTCTGTGTCCAGGGGGAGTTGGTGGCACACGGGCGCTCCGAGCCTTGTGAGGCTGAGGCCTACCTCGTGCTGAGAGCCCCCTCCCGAGGTGGGGCTCTGCCGTGCCAGGCCCCTGGGCAGAGGTCGTTTGTCCTGGCTTTGGGGTAGTTTTGTGTATTTTCTGTTTGTCTTGGGGGTGGAGGGGTGTGGCCAGCTGCAGCGGGGTTTGGGGGTCACGTGAAGGCTGACCCCCCTGCTGGAGAGGCGGGCTCCCCAGTGGGAGAAATGCAGCCATGGAGTCAGTCTGGGTTTGGGTCCAGCCTGGGGGTCCCTGAGGGACCTCCGTGCCGGGCCTCGGGACAGCCGCCAGGCCCAGGGATGGCTGCAGGCTGGGGTCCCTGCTTGAGCCGGGTGCTGGCCCTACGCGTCCCAGCAGCCAGGCCGGGGGTGCCTGCCTGGGAGCAGCCGCAGAGGCGAGGGAGGCAGCGTGCAGGGCTGTGGGCCCACGCGGCCTCACCCCTTACTGGGCCGCCTGGAGGCCCCGACCCCCGGTTCCTCCCCGGGTCCACGGGAGGAAGCAGTTGGCTCCGTCCGTCACCGGAGCCGGCCCTGCCCCTGCGGATCTGATTTCCGCAGGCCTGGGGGCTGGCCGAGTGGCCGCTGGTCGCCATGTGGGCCGTGGGGGCCTCCTCCACCGTCTGGGGCCGGGCGCCTGGGTCTCTTCCCGGGACCCCGATTCCCGGTCTGCCGGAGCTGACCGCGGCGGCGGGCACGGCGGTGAGTGGGCGAGGGTCGGGGTGGCCCTGTTCAGGCCCTGCGTGGGCTCCTTCTCCTGGGCAGCCTTGTGCTTGGTGGCTCTTCCTTGGGGAGATGGGGCAGCGGGGGGGCCCCTGAGGCCATGGCAGGGGACTCCCCTCCCCCATCACAGGGCGACTTCCCGGAAGCCCCCTTCTGCTGGTGGGGCCGGTGGGGCTGCCTGGGCCCCCCTGAGGCTGGGACGCCCTCCCCACCTCCCCCTGCACCACGAGGTCGGCCTCCAGGGCAGCGTGGCCACCCCTGGAGGGTCGCTGCTCTCCGGCGCCCCCTCCTCTCAGATCCCGAATGCGCCCAGCTCGGAGCCTCCTGGTGCCCTTGTGTCCGACCTTCGGCTGTCCCTGTGGCTGGGAGGGCCTCGCCCCTCCCCACACCGGCCGGGGCTGCCTTTCACGCCGGACGCTGGGCCCCGGCCCTGGGACCGGGCCAGCCTGGAGTGCCCCCGCCGGCCCCTTGCTGCTCCGGCCCAGGCCACAGGGCTGTGGAGGCCGGAGGGGTCGCATGAGGCTGCTGCTGACTCCTTGGTGGGGGGGGGGGGGTTCCTGTGTCGGGGGCTGCTCAGACCCCCACCTCCCCCGCGTTTGTCCTGACCCCTGAGGGCCCTGGCCGTGGGGTCCTGACTGGCGACCGCTCCAGCCTGGGCCCTCTCGGAGACTTCGGCCGAGCCCGGCGGGGACTTCGTGGTTACCGGGGTTTCCGCTCCCGGTGGTTTCGGATCCTCTCATGCCGAAGGCGGCTGTCTCCTCGCTCTTCACCGCATCGGCACAGGCGGCCCCTGCCGGTGTGGGCCCCACGGCGTGGGTTCCGTGGCCAGCCCACTGCTGTGCAGAGGCCTGGAGAGGTAGCCCCAGGGAGGGGCTTGGAGCCTCAGCCCCTGTGCCCAGCTGGGTGCAGCCTCCCCCAGGGCGGCTGGCGCGAGAGGCAGAGGGCGGGGAGGGTGCCCGTAGGCTGCGTACCGCGTGCGGGGAGACGCTGCTCCGTGTTTCACACACGTGCCCGGACTCGTGGCCGGCATCGGCGTCTGTGAGCCCTGAACCCGCTGAGTTAGGGCCCCTCTACTCCTGAAAAGCAGACCCCTCCGGCCGCGTCTCGGATCCGGGGCTGCAGGTGGCTGTGTCTGCACTTGAGGTCTGGGGAGGGGTCTCACCACCCCCTGCTTCTCCTGCCTGGTCCCCGGCCATCACAGTTTGAGCCCCTGGCTCTCCAGCCGTGCTCGGGGACGTGGCTCACGGCGTCTGTGGGGTCTCCCCTGAGCGGAGGTGGAGCTGGAGGCACCGTGCGTGAGCCCCCGTGCCAGCCCCCAGGGGAGCAGCTCAGGCCAGTCCTGTCCACCCGGCCCCTGCCCGTGCTCACCCCACAGCCGCATTCCGTTCCCGGCACTTTGAGTGCAAATCTGTAAACTTCTCAGAAACTCTAACCCGTCCCGGGACCCACCCTGATTCCAGAGCTGGGCCACACCCTCCTCGCCGCTTCCAGCCTGAGCCGGGCCCGCCCCGTGTCTGTCCGGCTCTGCCTCAAATCCCGTGCGCCGCCTGTCCCCCGGCAGGTGGGGAGCACCCCACGTTTCCCCTCGTGTCTCCTGCATTGTAGAATGGAGCCCCCCAGGAGCCAGCCCCAGCCGGCAGCAGCCTGCTTTGTCCCAGGACACCGAACTTGGCTGGACAGGGGCGGGGGGCGTGGCGGGGGCGGCTGGGAAAGGCCCTCCCTGGTGTGGGTGTTGGTGTCTGCCTGGGGTGGGCTGTGCAGGAGAGGTTCCCGCTCTGGCCCCGTGAGATCCTGGGCAGGGGGCACTCAGTGGCCGGCCACACTCGCTGCCCTGCGGAGCGAGGGGTCTCCCTCGTCCAGACACAGCTGTCATGTGCGTGCACTTTTCTGGGTGCTGGGGGGGAGGGGGGCCCTGTGGGTGCCATGGGTCTCCTCGCTCCCTAGGCTCCTCGACCCCCCCCCGCCGCTGCAGCCCCTCCCAGGTGACCGCAGGGCCTCCCGCCTAGCCGGGGGTGCCTGTGCTTGTGTCCACCTCTGACCGTTGGCTAAGGCGTCCCTGTGGGAGCGGAGCCATGGCTGCGGGTGCATGCTTGGCGTGCCTGTGTGCGGCACACGTGGGGAAGATGATGTAAACGCCACTGGCTGGGGAGCCGGGCTCCCTGGCGTGGCTGTCTCCAGGCCCGGCTGCCCATGTCTGTCCTTGGGCCGCCGGGCCCGGGAGGGAGGCGGCGGGTCAGGTGTGCTGGTGTCAGGGGCCACGCCCTGTTTGGAACCTGCACGGCGACATCTGCCTGGCTGCTGATTTTCTTTTTTTTTGAAAGGCAGAGTTAGAGAGAGAGACAGAGAGAAAGGTCTTCCTTTTCCCTTGGTTCACCCCCCAAATGGCTGCCACGGCCGGCGCTGCACCGATCCAAAGCCAGGAGCCAGGTGCTTCTCCTGGTCTCCCATGGGGTGCAGGGCCCAAGCACTAGGGCCATCCTCCACTGCACTCCCTGGCCACAGCAGAGGGCTGGCCTGGAGGAGGGGCAACCGGGACTAGAACCCGGGGTGCCGGCGCCGCAAGGCGGGGGATTAGCCTAGTGAGCCGCGGTGCCGGCCGGCTGCTGATTTTCAAGGGGCAACGGTGGCACCCTCGTGGGTCCCACACTGGTCCGTGACCGCGCATCCCCGCGCTCTGAGGAGGCTGGCCCAGCACCGTGCGCAGCGTCTGGGGTCCCTGGGCCCAGAAGTGTGTCAGGCATGGGGCCTCCCGGGGGAGCTGGTGAGTCAGGGACTGATATCTGCCGGCGGCCTGAGCCCCCGGTTGGGGCAGGGCTGGGGGCTGCTCTGCTGCCCATGTCCCGGTGGGGAGGGAGTTCCGGGAGGCCTTGGGAGGGGCACGTGAGGCGCCCAGGCTGACACCAGGGAGCATCCTTTGGATGAAGGGCGGCCGCAGGCTTGCTGGCCGAAGCCTTTCCCGCCCTGAGCTGGGCCGGGAGCGGGTGGACCTGTGGGCAGCAGGCAGCTCTGGTGGTGGCGTTGGGGGGCAGGGAAGGGAGGGGGCTGTGGTATAAATGTACCCCCGGGGGCAGATTCCAGGGCCCAGCCCGCGTTCTCTGGGCCTCTGTGTTGTTGGCGTGAGCCAGCCCCTCTGCGCTGATCCATGGGGAGCCCTGGGCCCCGACTGGCCTAGACGGTGGACATGTGCACAGAGAAGGCTGGGTGGTGGCAGAGCCCGCAGGTGGGGTGGGCCGCCCAGCTGTCCTGGCGGCCTTTCCCGGCAGAGGGGGAACCAGGTCCCACACAGCGCCACGCAGTCCCCACCTCCGACCGGGACGTGGCTGTGGGTGTGGGGTGCCCCGCTGCCCCCACTGCTGCCCGCTGCTCCTGGGGCTCTGGGGTCATCCCGGTGTTTCCAGGGACCTGCCGGGCAGCGGTGGCCGCCGTCACGGGCAGGCCAGGCCGGAGGAGGACCACCGTAGCCCTGGTTCGCTCCCCAGGAGGCGGAGGAGTCGGGCCAGCATGGTCCCTGCTGCCCCCTCTTGCCGTCCTGATTGGCCGAGGGCTGGGCCGCCATCACAAACCCCAGAGCCGGATCTCCCGGTTACGTTGGAATCTCGTGCCCGCAGCCTCGTGCGGAAGGCACTGTGCCGACCGGGTCTGCACCCCGGGTTCGCGATTCGTCTGCTTGTCTGCCCGTCTCGGCCCTCTTGGGTGCTGGTTGTCGCTCTCCAAGCGTGCGTCCCTGTGAAGGTTGCCACGGCCAGGAGCGAAGGGACCAGCAGGAGGGAGTCGCGCCTGACCAGAGGGTGGGCGGTGGGCCCGGAGAGCCGAGCCCCTGCTCGTCCGACCCCCGCCGCTCACTCTGTACCCCTGCCCGGGAGCAGGGGGCTCGTGCTCGGCGACCCCCCACCGCTCTGCGGGGGGGGCATCGCCCCGTGACAGGTGAGCTGGTGGAACCCAGCAGGCGGCCGGGGGGTGACGGCCCCTCTGAGCCGTCCCTCGTCCCCTGCAGGTGTTGCCTGGTTGGGCCCGGAAATGGGACGTCGAGCCTCCTTGGGGAGCGTAGACGCAGCCAGGGCCCCTGCACGCCGCCGCTGCTGTGGCAGGAAGTGAGCCAGCTGCCGAAGGATGTCCACCACGGCGGTCGCCCCCCCGGGGATCCCAGCGGCCCCGGGCCCTGTGAACCCCCCCCCGCCAGAGGTCTCCAACCCCAGCAAGCCGGGCCGCAAGACCAACCAGCTGCAGTACATGCAGAACGTGGTGGTGAAGACACTCTGGAAGCACCAGTTTGCCTGGCCCTTCTACCAGCCCGTGGACGCCATCAAGCTGAACCTGCCGGTGAGTGCTCGGCCGCCCTGGGCTCGGTGAGGGCGGCCCACGGGGGTGGGGACAGGGCCTTCGGGGGTGTGGCCGAGCGGAGGGCAGCTGGTCCCCAGGTGCAGGGTGTGGGAGTCCATGTACCTCCAGGCTGGGTGGGGTGAGGGCTCTCGGAGCTGTGTCCACCCGGCTGAGCCCTGGCCAGGGCCGAGTGTCCCACAGGGTGACCGGCAGCCTGCCCGGGGCGGCCGCTTGACATCGGACAGTGTCAGTGCAGCCCGTCTTCAGGCGCGCGCTGGGTTTTGACCTGAACCCGAGTGGAGAAACCCTGAGCGTTAGAAGTGTGGGTGGCCCAGCTCGGGCCGTGGACGCCCTGGCGGGTCCTCCAGCAGCTGGCCCGCCGCCTCCACGGCTCCTCCTCCTCGTGGGGCTCCCCCGGTGGGCCCCCCACGTGGTGCCTGGCGCGCGGCCGCTGCCTGGGGAGAGGAGGGGGGGTTGGTTCTGTGGGGCGCTGGTGACGCCCTGGAAACGCCTCTCAGGACTATCACAAGATCATCAAGAACCCGATGGACATGGGCACCATCAGGAAGAGGCTGGAGAACAGCTACTACTGGAGCGCCAGCGAGTGCATGCAGGACTTCAACACCATGTTCACCAACTGCTACATCTACAACAAGGTGAGGCGGGCGCCGCGGCTGCAGCGGGGGGTCACACAGTGCCTCGGTTACAGCAGGGGGGTCACCCAGTGCCTCAGTTACAGCAGGGGAGGGAGGTCACAGAGTGCCTCGTTACAGCGAGGGGAGGGGGGTCACACAGTGCCTCAGTTACAGCAGGGGGGGTCACACAGTGCTACAGTGACAGCAGGGGGGGTCACCCAGTGCCTCGTTACAGCGAGGGGAGGGGGGTCACACAGTGCCTCGGTTACAGCAGGGGGGGTCACCCAGTGCCTCGTTACAGCGAGGGGAGGGGGGTCACACAGTGCCTCGGTTACAGCAGGGGGGGTCACCCAGTGCCTCGTTACAGCGAGGGGAGGGGGGTCACACAGTGCCTCGGTTACAGCAGGGGGGTCACACAGTGCCTCGGTTACAGCAGGGGGGTCACACACTGCTACAGTGACAGCGGGGGGGGTCACACACTGCTACAGTGACAGCAGGGGGGTCACACAGTGCCTCAGTGACAGCAGGGGAGGGGGGTCACACAGTGCTACAGTGACAGCAGGGGGGTCACACAGTGCCTCAGTGACAGCAGGGGAGGGGGGGTCACACACTGCTACAGTGACAGCAGGGGGGGTCACACAGTGCTGCAGTGACAGCAGGGGGGTCACACACTGCTACAGTGACAGCGGGGGGGGTCACACAGTGCCTCAGTTACAGCAGGGGAGGGGGGTGTCACACAGTGCCTCGGTTACAGCGAGGGGGGTCACACAGTGCCTCAGTGACAGCAGGGGGGTCACCCAGTGCCTCAGTTACAGCAGGGGGGGGTCACACAGTGCCTCAGTTACAGCAGGGGAGGGGAGGGTCACACAGTGCCTCAGTTACAGCAGGGGGGGTCACACACTGCTACAGTGACAGCAGGGGAGGGGGGTCACACAGTGCTACAGTGACAGCAGGGGAGGGAGGTCACAGAGTGCCTCGTTACAGCGAGGGGAGGGGGGTCACACAGTGCCTCGGTTACAGCAGGGGGGGTCACCCAGTGCCTCAGTTACAGCAGGGGGGGTCACACAGTGCCTCGGTTACAGCAGGGGGGGTCACCCAGTGCCTCAGTTACAGCAGGGGGGTCACACAGTGCCTCGTTACAGCGAGGGGAGGGGGGTCACACAGTGCCTCAGTTACAGCAGGGGGGGTCACACACTGCTACAGTGACAGCAGGGGAGGGGGGTCACACACTGCTACAGTGACAGCAGGGGAGGGGGGTCACACAGTGCTACAGTGACAGCAGGGGAGGGGGGGTCACACACTGCTACAGTGACAGCAGGGGAGGGGGGTCACACAGTGCTACAGTTACAGCGAGGGGAGGGGGGTCACACAGTGCTACAGTGACAGCAGGGGGGGTCACACAGTGCTACAGTGACAGCAGGGGAGGGGGGTCACACACTGCTACAGTGACAGCGAGGGGAGCGGGTGGGCTCTCAGCTGCCCGTGTGCGGCCGAGCTCCCCAGAGGCTCTGTGGCGCCCTTGCTTCACTCGGGAGTCTGAAAGAAACGGGTGCGGGAGGCGGCGGGCGGCTTCAGTGGTGGGGGTGCTGGGTGCTGTGCGCCCCCCCCCCCCCGCGGCAGCGGCAGCGGGAACGCCGGGCTGCGGGGAGGCCCTGTGCTTCTCCCCGAGGCCCGGGGAAGGCTGGTTTCGCTCCGCACGCTCCGAGCGGGCCGCCTGGGCCCTGCGGCGTCCTCTGCCGACGTGTGACCCGGCCTTCTGTGTCTTCAGCCCACAGATGACATAGTGCTGATGGCCCAAGCCTTAGAGAAAATCTTTCTGCAGAAGGTGGCCCAGATGCCCCAGGAGGAGGTCGAGTTACTGCCCCCCGCCCCCAAGGGCAAAGGCCGGAAGCCCGCTGCGGGAGCCCCGAGCGCAGGTACAGGGGAGGCGGGCGGGCCGGGCCTGAGCCCCCGTCCCGAGCCTCGCCAGCAGCTTCCCCGGCCTTGGCGAGCCCGCCAGGTGCCTGACTCGGCTGCGCGTGGCATGGGGGCCCAGGAGGGTGCTGGGGCCGACCCTGTGGGAAGAGCCCGTGTCCCCGGCCCCAAGGCCTGAGAGCCCTGGCGTGGGAGCCCGGGAGGCAGATGCGTGTGTCCACGGCCCAGTGGCACAGCCCACCCCCGGCCGTCTGTGCTGGACATGAGATGGGCAGTTAACAGACTCTGTGGGGCCCCAGGCCGTGAAGCTGGCTGTCGCTTCCTGGTCTACACCCACTTGTCTCTGGCTGCGGGCCGGGCCGAGCCCTGCCCTCGGTATGCGGGACTGGGGGCCCGGGAGGGACAGGCTCCTCTGGCTGGCAGCTCAGCCCCTCACACCTCGCCCCCGGTAGAGCCTGCCAGTGACCCCTCCCCCCGCCCCACCCCTGTCTTGAAGGTACGCACCAGGTGGCGGCCGTCTCCTCCGTCTCCCCAGCAGCCCCCTTCCAGAACGTACCCCCCACCGTCTCCCAGACGCCCGTCATTGCTGCCACCCCCGTCCCAACCATCACAGCGAACGTCACGTCGGTCCCCGTCCCCCCGGCTGCTGCCCCCCCTCCTCCCGCGACACCCATCGTCCCCGTGGTCCCTCCCACGCCGCCCGTCGTCAAGGTGAGCATCGCCGGGGGTGGCCGTGTGCCGAGGTTGGTTTGGGGGTCCTGGGTCCCGAGAGGTGGGGGGTAGGCTCTGCTGCAGCCGCCCTCCCAGCGCCGGCCCCTGGGAGAGGGTCTCGCCGTGCCCCTCGAGGTCGGCCTGTTGGCTGCAGACACGGAGCAGAGCCCAAGGCTGGGGCGCTGCAGGTCATACAGCTGGGGAGGGCTGGGCTGAACTTGAACTTCTCGGGCTCAGTGGGGAAGCTGTGAGCAGGAAGTCCCGCCCCCGGGGGGCCCTGCCAGGCTCCCGCGTCTTGTCTTCAGTTTGGTCCTCACAGCAGCCCTCGGGCAGGCAGCGCCCTCCCCACCAGGTGTGGAAGCGGGCGCTCAGAGGGCGTGAGTGGTTCTCCCAGGGGAACGCCGCCCCCCTGCTCCCCCGGGGTCCGCGCTGCTCCCGGCTCGCACTGTGGCGTCCTGCGGGCGCCTGTTGAGTGTCTGGGGAGCCGGCTCACGTGCCTGCCCGTCTGAGGGCCAAGACCTGGCATGGCTGACTCGTGAAGCCGCTGGCCCCAGCCTGGGAGCCCGGGGCTCCCGCTGGCTGGCCGTGTGCCCACGCTCAGGTGCACAGGAGCCCTGCCCGGGGGCCCACCGCCCTGAGTGCCCCCTCAGTTTGCGCCTGGCGCGGCCCCAACACCCCTGCCCCCCGCACACACCCCTAAGGCTTGGGTCTCTCCGTGCCTGAGACCAGCCCCAGGGGCTCCCCTGGACCCATGGCAGCACGAGCCGCCAACTTCCTGGTCTCCATCCCGCTGCGGCTGCTGCTCATCTCCCAGAACGCCCGCCCCGCTTGTGTTTGTCCTCAGAGTGCCGGCTTCAGCCCTCGTCCGGTCTCAGAGCAGGGAATTCCCGCCCTGGTCTGGCCCGGCCTGGGGGGCCGGGAACTGCATGTGGCCCTTCACGCGGCTCCGGGCTGCAGCGCGTGGTCCAGCCCCGGCGCCCGTGCTGGGGGAGGGCAGGTTTCACAGGAGCCCGGGCCGCCAGCCGTGGGACCTGGGAACAGCGACGCGGCCCCCTGAGCCTCCGTGTCCCACACCGCGGGGCCGTGCGCGGGGTCGCCAGGCTCGGGCTCGGCAGGTGCTTCTCCCAGCCGGCCCCTGCTCCCGCGCTCACCCATGGTTTCGCCCTTTCAGAAGAAGGGTGTGAAGCGGAAAGCGGACACGACCACGCCCACGACCTCGGCCATCACCGCCAGCCGGAGCGAGTCGCCCCCGCCGCTGTCCGAGCCCAAGCAGGCCAAGGCGGTGGGGCGGCGGGAGAGCGGGGGCCGCCCCATCAAGCCGCCCAGGAAGGACCTGGAGGACGGCGAGGTGCCGCAGCACGCCGGCAAGCGGGGCAAGCTGTCCGAGCACCTGCGCCACTGTGACAGCATCCTGAAGGAGATGCTGTCCAAGAAGCACGCGGCCTACGCCTGGCCCTTCTACAAGCCCGTGGACGCCGAGGCGCTGGAGCTGCACGACTACCACGACATCATCAAGCACCCCATGGACCTCAGCACCGTCAAAGTGCGCCCGCCTCGCCGGGGGGCGGGGCGGGGGGGGTCACGGGCGAGCGGGGCGCTGACGGCACGCACCTGCTTCCCTGCGCCCGCCTCGCTGGGGGGCGGGGCGGGGGCGGGGTCACGGGCGAGCGGGGCGCTGACGGCACGCACCTGCTTCCCTGCGCCCGCCTCGCTGGGGGGGCGGGGGCGGGGTCACGGGCGAGCGGGGCGCTGACGCCACGCACCTGCTTCCCTGCGCCCGCCTCGCTGGGGGGGCGGGGGGGGTCACGGGCGAGCGGGGCGCTGACGGCACGCACCTGCTTCCCTGCGCCCGCCTCGCTGGGGGGGCGGGGAGGGTCACGGGCGAGCGGGGCGCTGACGTCACGCACCTGCTTCCCTGCGCCCGCCTCGCTGGGGGGGCGGGGGGGGTCACGGGCGAGCGGGGCGCTGACGCCACGCACCTGCTCTCCCCTGCTCTCCGGTGCCCGCCCGCCCTCGCGCTGGGGAGGGGCGGGGTCGCAGGCGAGCCTGCCTACCTGCCCTCTCACTGGAGGCCCGGCCCCGGCCATGGCTGGGGAGGGGCAGGGGCGGGGTCGCAGGCAAGCCGGGGGTGCTGACGTCACACACCTGCTTCCCGGCGCCTGGCCCGAAGCCCTTGAGGTGCCGGCTTGGCAGGAGCCTCCCTGTGGCCCTGGACGTGGCTGCCGCAGCAGAGAGGACAGTGGGGTGGCCGCGGGGAGGCCTGGCTTCTGGCCGCCACCCGGGCGGCAGCAGGCCCTGGAGGGGCGAAGCTGAGGCCCTGCGGCCAGCCCTCCCTGTCTGCAGGGACTCCCTGTCAGCTCCGAGCAGAGACAGCAAGCGGGGTCTACCCTGGGCTCCCACCCGGCACCCCTGCCCTCCAGGGAGAGCCCGGGCCCACTGGCCTGTGGGGCACATGTAGCCTGCCCCCCGCCCCCCATCATTTCCCGTGTGGGTCCGGGGCCCGCAGAGGCCGGTCCTGGTCACTCAGCCTCTTCCGATGAGTGGCGTCTCTCTGCTGGGCTGACCCTGGGCGTCAGGTGCCTGGTGGTCTGGCCGGGGCCCGCCTGGGGTGAGGAACCTGAGCACTGGGGCGTGCAGCCTCTGGAAGCTTCCGGAAGCCTCCGGGCCCGCCCCCGAGGCCTGGGGGTGTGCGTTTCTGGGGTGTCGGGCCCGGCCTGGGGTTCCGCCAAATCCCATTTTGGTCAGAGGCTCTGCTTAGCTCCTGAAACCTTAGGGAGTCAGCTCTGTTTTGCCGGGAACCCGCCGTCTCCGTCACGGTCTGGGCAGGCGTGAGGAGCACGCAGGGGCCCCCGCTGCTGCGGGTGTGGATGGACCTCGGGCAGCGTTAGGGGCGGCATCCCTGCATGCCTCCTGGTAGATTCTGAAGATGCAGCACTCAGGGGAGATCGCGGGGGCCCGCCAGTGTCCCCCAGCCTCAGAACCCGCAGGCTGCCCTGCACCCACGTGCCAGTCCCTCCCCGCCAGGCCTGGGGGCCATGTGGGTCACGTCCCCAGCCTCCCCCCTCCCCAAGGACCGCCTGCCTGGCCCTTGTCCCCTGCGGTCGGAGGCTGCTGGCTCCGGCTGGGCCCTGGGACATGGTGGTGTCCTGCGGGACACGCGAGGCCCGATGTCACCCACAGACAAGCAGCCTCCTGGATTCCGGGGTGCGCGGGGCGGGGCCGGTGGCAGCCGCAGGGCCTGGTGCTCTTCCTGGCCAGTGCCTCATTCCCCGGCCGGGGCGGAGCGTGCGCTTCTGCAGCCCAGACCCCCGCCCCGCTAGGGCCGCTGGGAGCCGGGGCCTGGCTGGCCAGCGAGCAGGGGCCGCCCACGGGCTGGTTCCGGCCGGAGCCCGCCGGGCTGCTCACACCGTCGCCCGTGTGTGTTGCAGAGGAAGATGGACAGCCGTGAGTACCCGGACGCACAGGGCTTCGCCGCCGATGTCCGCTTGATGTTCTCCAACTGTTACAAGTACAACCCTCCGGACCACGAGGTGGTGGCCATGGCTAGGAAGCTGCAGGTAACGCAGGCCGCGCGGGCCGAGAGAGCAGCAGGGGGCCGTGCCAGGGCGCCTGGGGGACACAGGCACCTCCCGTCCACTCGGCTCGGCGTCCCTGGGAGAGCAGGCTCGTGGGGCCAGGGAGCACCCCTCCCCCAAGCCGGCTGCACTGTGCCACTGCAGGGGGACTCTCCCGTGGCCGGCAGCTGTGGCGTCACGTGACACGTGGGGCTTTCTGCTCTGTGACGACAGAAACGGGCGCATTGAGAACCTGAACACTCGGCCGCCCCAAAGAAGGCGCGGCGTCCGGGTCTGGGCTTGGGCACGGGGACGCTGGGCGCAGGCACACGGATCTCACTGTGTGTGTGCACACACATGCGTGCGTGACCGTGTGTACACGTGTGGTCTGTGCACACACATACGTGACTGCACATGTGTGCGTGACCGTGTGCGCATGTATGCGTGGCCGTGTGTGCACGCGTGCGTGTCTGCCGCCGTCTGGGTGCTATGCGGGTCAGCACCCGGGATTCCGCCGCGGACCTTGTTATGAGGGACCCTGCAGGTCGTCCGCGCGCGTTTTTCTTTTCTGTATTTGGAAGTCGGAGTCAGAGGGTTGTTTCCGTGTCTGACCGCCAGCATCGTCCAGGGGCCTCCCCCTTGGACGGAAGAGGAAGCCGCGCGGCGCCATGCCCCGCTTCGGGCCGTCTGCTGCCCCCAGGACCCGAGCGTCCTGCCCCAGGAGGCCCCCACACCTGCCCCGCTGGTCCCTCTGGGCTTCCTCCCTCACGCGGGCGCTGTGGAGGGCCCCTCACCGCAGGGCCGGCCGGCACCTAGAGGGCGCCCGCAGAGCCCGAGTCACCCCGGCCTTGGTCAGCGGATTCGCTGCTCTGGGGCCCAGTCTGTTCGGCCGGGTGGCTGCGGGGGCGGGGTCCGGCGGCTCCCCCTCCCCCAGCTGCAGCCCCACGGTGGGAGCTGTGGGGCGGGGGCCGGGCCCGGGGTCCTCAGCGGCCCGGTCTTCCCCCAGGACGTCTTCGAGATGAGGTTCGCCAAGATGCCGGATGAGCCCGCCGAGACGCCGGCGCTGCCGGCCCCCGCGGCGCCCGTGGTGAGCAAGGGCGCCGAGAGCAGCCGCAGCAGCGAGGAGACCTCCTCGGACTCGGGCAGCTCTGACTCCGAGGAGGAGCGGGCCACCAGGCTGGCCGAGCTGCAGGAGCAGGTGAGGCGCGGGGGCACCGCCCCGGGGATCCCCGGGCATGGCGGGGGGCGCGCACATGGTGGGCGGGCACGCGGTGAGTGGTGGGCTGTGGGCGCGCACGCGGGGCCCTGCGGGGCCGCCCCGGGGATTCCCGAGAACGGGCGGTGGGCGTGCATGCGGGGCGGGGGTGGGCGCGTGCACGTGGGGCCCTGCGGGGGCCGCCCCGGGTATCCCCGGGCACAGGCGGTGGGCAGTGGGCGCGCACGTGGTAGGCACACACGCGGTGGGCAGTGGGTGGTGGGCTGTGGGCGCGCACGCGGTGGGTGGTGGGCATGCGGTGGGTGGTGGGCGGTGGTCACGCGCACGCGGTGGGCGGGGGGCGCGCACGCGGTGGGCACGTACGCGGTGGGTGGTGCGCGGTGGGCGCGCACGCGGTGGGCGGGGGGCGCGCGCACGCGGGGCCCTGCGGGGCCCTCCCGGGGCCGCCCCCGTTCACCACCCACCCTCTCGCAGCTGAAGGCCGTGCACGAGCAGCTGGCCGCCCTGTCCCAGGCGCCCGTGAACAAACCAAAGAAGAAGAAGGAGAAGAAGGAGAAGGAGAGGAAGAGGAAGGACAGGGACAAGGACAAACACAGGGCCAAGGCCGAGGAGGACAAGAAGGCCAAAGCGGCGCCGCCCGCCAAGCAGGCCCCACAGAAGAAGGCGCCCGCCAAGAAGGCCAACAGCACCGCGGCGGCCGGCAGGTGCGCGCCGCGGCTGGGGGGCCTGCGAGTGCCCGTGGTGGGGGGCGGGGTAGCTGGAGGGGCTGGGGAGGCCCTGGGGTGGGGAGGGGCGGCTGTAGGGCCTGTGAGCACCCGTGGGCCCGGCCTCCGCCCTGAGTGCTGACCTCTGCGCCTTGGCGCTCTGGAGAGGTTTCCCTGACCTGGGCCGCTGGCCGCCGACCTCCCTGGGGCCCGGGCACCTGTTTCTGCTCGGGCAGGGGCAAGGGCAGGTGCCCTGGCGGATGGCCTGTCTGGGCCGTCCCGGCTTCTTAGGCGGGCTTTGCCGTGCGCTGGGTGCTGCCCCGGTCACCCAGCACCGCGGGTGCCCAGGGCTGTTGGTGAGCGGCTGGCCTGGCCACATGGGGCCTCAGGTCCCTGAGAGCCAGGAATCGC
Source organism: Oryctolagus cuniculus (assembly GCF_964237555.1). NCBI lineage: Eukaryota > Metazoa > Chordata > Mammalia > Lagomorpha > Leporidae > Oryctolagus > Oryctolagus cuniculus. The sequence continues at coordinate 235,785,402 of NC_091432.1, read as the reverse complement.
AGGCACGGGCCGCGGAGGCCGGGAGAGGGCGGCCTGGGGGCCGGGGTCCATGCTGGTGGGCTCCTTGAGGTGGTCTGTGGTGCTGCTCTGAGCACACGGGCGGGGAGTCGCGTCCTGGCCGGTGTGGTGAGCCGGGGAGGGGCAGGAGCGGGGGAGCTGTGTGCACGCAGCTGTGGGGACAGTGGGGATGGAGCCAGGGTTCTGACGGCTCTGGGGGCTGGCGTGGGCGGGCCTTGGTGGGTACAGGTGGGAGGAGGAAGGCGTGGTTGGGAGCTGGTCTGGGGCCGGCTGTTGATGGAGCGGTGAGCGCAAGGGCCAGGTGGCTGCCGCCTGCCTCTGGCTGGCTTTGGCTGGTTCTCCCAAATGTGTGGGGGTGGGGGGATAATACCCCGGAGCCTGGGACCCTTCAGAGTGCCGGGAGGCGCCCTGTCTTGCTTCTCCGGGTGCGTTTGTGGATTGGGTGTCCGTGCCCGGGCAGCCCGCTGGGCCCACGGCTCTGGCTGTGGGAGGTCTTCGGCGTGACCCCCGCTGTCCTGACGGTGAGCCGTGGTGGCGTGGCGCTGGCCGGCCCCCGTCGGTGGGGGCGGGTGCTGCTCTCCTGCTGCCGGCGGCCCGTGGCTTTCTCTCGGTGACTCCGGTGCTGCCCAGTCGATCTCGCAGAGGGCCGGCGTCTCACCGTTGGTTTTCTGTTTTCTCGTTCGTTCCTTTCTGGCCTTCTTACCTCCGCTTGCTTGTTTTAGGCATGCTTTGATCTTTTTCTAGCTTTTAAGGTAGAAGCGTACAAAGCGTACATTACTGGCTTGAGGCCTTTTTTTTTTTTTTTTTTTTTAACATTTATTTGAGACGCATGGCTGCAGAGGGAAGCAGAGAGAGAGAGAGAGAGAGAGAGAAGGGGAGGTTGGTCTTCCAACCGCTGGTTCACTCCCCAGATGGCCACAACGGCCAGAGCTGCGTCGATCTGAAGCCAGGAGCCAGGAGCCTCCTCTGGGTCTCCCACACGGGTGCAGGGGCCAAGGACTTGGGCCATCTTCTAGTGCTTTCCCAGGCCACGGCAGAGAGCTGGATCAGAAGTGGAGCAGCTGGGACTCGAACCGGCGCCCATATGGGATGCCTGCGCTGCAGGTGGTGGCTTTACCTGCTGTGCCACAGCGCCGGCCCCGAGACTAATAAACGCACTTAGTGCTGTAAGTTTTCACCTGAGCTTGCGTTGGTGCAGCCAGTTTTGATTTGTTGTGACTTCATTTTCCTGTATTTCAAAATATTTTCTAACTTGGCTTTGATTCCCTCCTTCGACCCCAGTGGGTCATCTGGCATTGTGGTGTTCAGTTTCAGAATTGGGGGGGGGGGAGGGTAACTGGTTCCTGGTCTCCGGTCGAATCCCTTCAGGGCGAGAGGGATCTGGGGGCGTGTGCGCTCTGCTGGTCCCCGGGGGAATGACACGCATGTTGGTGTGGGCGGATCCCCGGGACCCAGACGGGAACGGGCGTCGCTTGAGCCGCCGCCTCCTGCTGACCCGGTCACCCAGGGAGTTCCTGCCCCGCAGACGCGGGTTTTTCTGTTTCCCTTCCGTGTCAAGTGTCGCCTGGTGCATCGCGAAGCCCGGTCTTCGGGTGCGCACGCCTCAGGACGGGGGCGTCTCCCTGGCCGTGTGTGCTGAGCCCCCGTTTTCCCCGCGGCCCCTGTTCCCATCGGCTTTGTCGGAAGTGAATCGGGCGCTGCGTCTCCTCCCCTCCTGCCGCGTTCCCCGCCCGGCTCATGGCACGGTTCAGCACGTTCGGTCCAGTGACGTTCAGCATAATTGCCGCCGTGTAGGGGGTCCTACCGCTGTGAAAGGGGTCCCGCCGCCGTGAAGGGGGTCCCGCCGCCGCCATGATGGGGGTCCCGCCGCCGCCGTGATGGGGGTCCCGCCGCCGCGTCAGGGGTCCCGCCGCCGTGATGGGGGTCCCGCCGCCGTGTCCTGTTTTCTGTCCGTCCCCACGCTGCCCTTCTGCTGCCTCCGTTCGGGGGACGTGAGCTCGGCGTCGGCTCTCGCCTGCGGAGTCTGAGACGCGGCGTCAGCCTGTGGCAGCCGGCAAGACCCCGGGGAGGGCGCTGCTTCGGGAGGAGGCCCGACGCCCTGTTGCCCGTGTCCCCCGCCCCAGACAGCCGAAGAAAGGCGGCAAGCAGGCGTCGGCGTCCTACGACTCGGAGGAGGAGGAGGAGGGCCTGCCCATGAGCTACGACGAGAAGCGGCAGCTGAGCCTGGACATCAACCGGCTGCCGGGGGAGAAGCTGGGCCGCGTGGTGCACATCATCCAGTCCCGGGAGCCCTCGCTGCGCGACTCCAACCCCGACGAGATCGAGATCGACTTCGAGACGCTGAAGCCCACCACGCTGCGGGAGCTGGAGCGCTACGTCAAGTCCTGCCTGCAGCGGAAGCAGCGGAAGCCGCTGTGTGAGTCGCCCCCCCCCCAGGGCCCCGCCGGGCCCTTCTGTGCCGAGCCCTCCCCGGGCCGGCGTGGGCGCCGGCTGCTTCCCCCAGCCCCCTGTCCCCGAGTTGGTGATCTGGCTGCCTGGGCCTGAGTCCCGCGCGGGAGGGCGGGCAGCCCCGGCCGTCCAGGGCTTGCTGGGGCCGCCCAGCGCGCCCCTCCCCTCTGGCTCTGAAAGGGGCGGCCTCCTCCTCTTGGACAGCCCGTCTGGCCCATGGGAGGTCACGGTGGACTTGGATGTGGTCACAGGGGATGGAGGCCAAGCTCCAGGACCGCGGCAGCCTCGTGGCTCAGCGTGGGGAGGGATCTGCCGGCTGACCCTTGCCCCCGCCGCACCTGCTGCTGGTGGAGCCGGAGTGGCCCTGTCCCGCTCGGGGCTCCCGTGAGGGGCGGAGACGCGGCCTCGCACCTGATGAGGGCCGCGTGGGGGCGGGGTTCTGCGTCCGTCTCTGCATGGGGCGGCCGGCCTGGCCCTGCCGGTGCACCGGCCCAGCCTGTGTCGTCCGTCCACCCTCAGCGGGCAGCGGGAAGAAGCAGGCGGCCAAGTCCAAGGAGGAGCTGGCGCAGGAGAAGGAGAGGGAGCTGGAGCGGCGGCTGCAGGACGTGCGCGGGCAGCTGAGCGGCGGCAAGAAGCCGGCCAGGAAAGGTACCGCGGCGGGAGGGCCTGGCCGCGTGCGTGCCCGCGCGTGCCCGCGGGTGAGACCTCGGTTCCCTCTCTGGGGCGCCGGGTTCCAGAGCAGCACGGACAGGTGCCCCTGGGCAGGCGGGCGTCTGTGACCACGCCTCCCGCCGCGCCCAGCTGTGGCCGGGCAGGGGCCGCCGGGCCCACTGCGTGTGCCGCCGGGGTCTTCAGCTTGGGGGAGCAGCCTGACCGCCCGGGGCGGGCCCTGGGCTCCCCGTAGGGTTAGCGCCTGCGGGCTTCCGGGGCACACGGGAGGGGGCTGCCCTGCGCCGTCGGTGAGCACCTGTTCCCCCCCCCCCCCCGTGTCGCCCGCAGAGAAGTCCGGCTCGGCGCCCCCGGGGGGCCCCTCCCGGCTCAGCAGCAGCAGCTCCTCGGAGTCGGGGAGCAGCAGTTCCAGCGGCTCGAGCTCCGACAGCAGCGACTCGGAGTGAGGACGCGGCCCTCCGAGACCCCGCCCGTCCCCTCTGTGGTCAATATACTACTTCTGTTCATGGCGTGCAGGCTTGATTCTCAGTGTTACGGTATCTTCCAGTCCCGCGTGGACAGGCCCGCGGGCGGCGCTCCCGCGGGAGCCTCGGCTCCAGGGGACGGCGTGAACTCTGCACGGGACCGCGTGGAGAGGACGCCCGCCGCCGCCGCCCTGTAACCATAGACACGGCGCGGGCGCGCGCCAGAGGACCCCGCGCCCGCCGCCGGGAGCTCACGCCGGGCGCCCACCGTGGCTGCGTTTGGAAGCTGATGGCTTTGCAAACCGGTGCTGTCTCTGCCGCGCGGGCCGGGCGCGGGCCCCTGTCGGCCGCCGGCAGCCGGGCGCACCTGCTCCTGGGCCGCCGGCCCCGCCCCCAGCAGCGAGGGCGGGGCGGCTGCGTGCGCGGCGAGCGTGCGGGTTTCCAGACACTGAAACTTTTTACCTCAACTTAAAGAAGATTTAAGAGAAAAAAAGAAAAAAGACTTTTTTTGTAAGGCTCAGCAATTTTCTACACGAGTCCAGCCCCGTTGTGTCCCCAGCCGGTCAGCTCGCAGCCGCCGCCGGAGCCGCGTCCCCGGTTCTATGTATATATAAATACTTTATTTATTAACATCATTGGTCATTTTTAAAAAAGAAAAAAAGAAAAAAAAAAAGAAACGCACGCGCCAGGAAGGCGTGGGGGCCGCGGGCCTGGCGGGGCGGCGGGGGCGGCGGGGCCCCCTCCAGGTGCTAGTGCCTGCTCCGGCCGCCGGCTCCGCCTCGCGGCTCGTCATGGGTGGGCCTGGCGGCGCGGAGCTACAGCACATTCTGGTTTTTTATTTTTTGTCTGTTTTGTATTCCCTCCTGGTCTCCCCGGGTCTGTTTTTCAAGGAAATCAGTTTAGGGCACCCCCTCCTCCCCCCACCCCCCAGTTATATAAACTTTGTAATCTGAGAGAGAAAATGTATAGTAAAGCTGTCTCGATTTGTAACTTGCGATTGTAAAGATAATAATAATAATAATATACAGAGTTTAACGGAAGGTGACGCTTGGTCCTGTTTCTCCCGAGGCCGCCCTGGTCGGGGCCCCTCCCTGTGCGTGGGAGCCCCCCCCCCGCAGTCGTGATGGGCGCAGCGGCAGTGGGTGGCGCCGCCTGGGGGGGCGGGGCCGCAGGGTCCCCGGCCGCGCGGGACACCTGTGAGTTCTGTCCCTAAGGAGAATGTAAATGGATTTTACAAGCCCGGTTTTAAAGTTACCCTTGGTTCTCAAAGGTATTTTCTGAGCAGATCTGTGATGGAAACGTAGACTGTGACTAAGGACTCGCGCAGGCCGGGAGGGGTCTGGGGAGGTGCCCCCCCCGGGGGGCCGAGGCCCCCGGTGCTGCGCGGGGCGGGGCGGCGGTGCGTTTGTTCCTGGGCCGGGGCCTGGGGGGTTCCCGGCGCTCCCGGGAGTTTGTTTTGTATTGAAGATGTTCCTCTCTGTGCGGCGTGCATGCAAGCTGACCTGCCCCGCCCGCCCCGCCCGGCCGCGTCCGCCCAGCTGTAGAGCATCCTCGGCACGCTGGCCGCGACCCGGCGGGACGAGTGCTGGGGCGGGTCCTTTGATGTTTCTGCTAATCCTGACCCTTCTCCTGGGCGTTTGTTTGGTTTTCATAATAAAAAGAAAAGGAAAAAAAACAAAACCAGAAGGCTGCGTGTGTGCGTGTGTGCGCGGTGCAGCCCAGCAGGGGTGGGGCTGCGGGACACCCTGCAGCCGAGGGGTCGGCCAGTGCTGCTGCCCGTGGCTGCGGGGCGGCACCAGGATTCAGGGGCCCTCGCTTCCTGCCTCCCCCCCAGTTCCTCACGGACAGACGGGGCTCCCCTCGCCCAGCCCCGGCTGGCACTGTCCCCCCTTTCTCTGTGCCTGTCTACCCTGTCCCACACCTGACACGGGTCCCCCTCTGCCAAACCGCCCAGAGCCGGCCTCAGGCTTGCGGCGCGGCCCCCGGCTGCCGCCCCCAGCGCCGCCTCCCGAGTGTCACCATAGCTGTTGGTGCTGGGCCTGGGAGACGTGGGGGCCCGGAGCCAGGTCCAAGGACAAGTGCACCCCACTCAGGACTGGGCCGGCCGCCTCCAGGACAGATGGCGTCCTGCTAAGCCGCTTGGGGCCAGCTGGCGGCTGTGTGACGCCGTGTGAGGCACCCAGATGGGCGAGGGGCACTGGCACCCTCACCTCGCAGACTCAGCCTGGCCCCGAGCGCCGGCTCCCGGACAGCGAGGGCCAGATCGGAGGGGTCCTGGCTCAGCAGGCGGCGGCCGCAGACCAGGCCTCTGGCAGGACCCTGGGCATCTGGGCATGTGGTCTGCTCCAGCAGGGCCACTCCGGGACGTTTGCTCCTGAACTGGGACAGCGAGGACGGCCATGTGCAGGGCTGCCGTGGGCAAGGCCCAGTGCCCACCGCTGGGCTCCCAGGAGAGCCGCCCCGCACCGATGCTGGTGGGGAGGGCGCGTTGGCCTTGCTTTTGGCATTTCTGGGGGGGATTGAGCCGAGTCAGATGGGGGCGTCGGATAAAACAAGGGGAGGGAGAGACTCCTAAGGGTGTTTATTCAGGAAGCAAACAGCAGCCTCTGTGTTCCCACGGCCAAGTGGACTCGACGTGGCTCGGGGAAGTGGCCGCAACCGTGGACAGCAGTGCCAGTCATGCTGTGTCCCAGCAGCCATGACAGCCTCCGGGCGTGGAGGCCGGGGCAGGGTCGCTGCCAGCCACTCCCGTGGGACTTAAGACGGAGGGGGTCCCTCGTCGCGTTCCGGGTGCACCTGCCTGTGAGCCCCAGGTGCTTGGGAGCCAGTGTCAGCGCCCGCTTTGCCCGCCGCCCAGCAGGTCCCCAGGCGCCCGCTGAGGCTCCGTCGGCTTCCGTCCTGGTCTGTGCAGGGGGCAGCGGGGACCGACGCCAGGCGCGGCCCCTCCTCTCACTCTCCGGCCGCCCCAGGGCAGCAGACGTGGACATTGGGAAGAACCTTCCAGAACTTGGGCCGGCGGCTGCCCCGGAGCGGGTGGCTGTTGCGAGCTTGTCGGGAGGCTCCGGGGGCAGCTCCGCGTGGAAGGCGCCGGGAGCGAGGCCCGGAGCGGCTCTGGGCGTCCTGGGCTCCCCTGCCCGTCACATGACCGTGCAGAACTTGGACTGCCCCGTGTCCCGGGGGGCCTCCAGCTTGTTCCTGTCGCGGACCAGGATGGCCTGGTTCCCGTACTGCGAGTACCACGTGCTGCGGCTGCGGCTCAGGTAGGACCCGGCCGGCGCCCACTGCAGCTCCCGCTGCTGCTGCTGCCACACGAGCAGCGAGGTGTCCCGGAAGCGCAGGCGCGCGTAGCCCTCGGACAGCGCCTTCTCGGCCAGCGGCGCGCGGCCACTCATGCTCCCGCGCCGGCCCCGCGCCGCGTCCCGCTCCTGGAGGGGCTCACGCCGCAGGCGACACCCCCAGGGGGGCTGCGTGGCCCCGGCGCCGGACACGCGCCCCGGAGCATCCTGGGGAGACGCGGGTGGGGGGCGCAGCCGTGTGCGGCGGACAGCTGTCAGCGCCCCCCGCGGCCATCACGGGCTGCGGCCCCGTGTCCAGGGCCCCGAGCGGTGCCCACGGGCCGGGCCCTCCTCTTCCCCCGGGTGAGGCTACGTCTGGGGCAGGCCGCGGGCAGCGACCCCGCGCTACTTACGCGCTGGCCGGTGCGGGGCCCGCGGGAGTGGTCGCCGGGGTCCGCGCGGGGCTCGCGGCTCGCGGCGCCCTCCGCTCCAGGCCGCGGGGTCCGCCGAGGCCGCCGGGCCGCGCAGCTCCGCTCCGCCTCGGCCCCCGCGCGCCCGGCCCCCGCGCGGCCAGCGCGGCCTCCGCGACGCTCCGGTCTCTGGGGCGGGGCCTGGCCGCCGCGTCTCCATGGCAACGCCGCAGGCCTGGCGAGCCGAGCGCCGAGCGGGCAGGCGGGCGCCACGAGCCCGAGCCGTCGAGCGCCAGGCGACGCGCGTGCGTGTGCGGCGCTGCGGGGCGGGTGCGCTCGGCCCGGCGCTCGTTCGCGGGGCACGGGCAAGTGCGGGGCCGTCCGCGTGCGTGTCCGGGCGTCTCTGCGTGGAGAAGCACGGGGCCGCCCCGCCCACCAGACCGGGGACGCCACCCCACGCGCGCCGGCGCTGCACTGCGCGTGGTTGAACGCACGGTGGGCTTTGGCGCGCTGGACCCCGACCACGCAGCCCGGCCGAGGGACCCGTATCTGAGCCCATCCCTGAGCTGGTTCGAGTCCCGGCTGCTCCACTTCCGATCCGGGGGATTCACACCTGTTAGCCAGGAGGGGACTCACCCGTTACCCCAGGAAGGACTCATACCTGTTACCCAGGAGGGGGGATTCACACCTATTACCCGGGAAGGACTCTCACCTGTTACCCAGGAAGGGGAAGACACAGGGAGCTCTCTCCAGGCAGGAAGCAGAGGTGCCCTGGGAGCAGTCGTCCGGGGCCGCCTGCAGGGGGCGCCACCACACTCCCGGCGCCGAATCTCAGCCTGCATGGCAGCCGTGAGGCTCAGGGGAGGGGGCTCCTGCTGGCTGGAGCTCCTGGCTCCTGGCCTCGGCCCCCACCCGGCCCTGCCGCTGTGGGCATTTGGGGAGAGAACCAGCAGATGGCGCTCTGTCCGTCTGTCTCCTGCTGTCTCTCCAATGCATGTCTAAAAATGTGAGAAGAGAACTCTAGCCGGTCGTGACGGCCGCAACTGCAGGGGTGAGGGCCCCATGGGGCCGGGGTGGGACCCTGAGCCCTGCCCACGGGTCTGTTTGGGAAGCACACAGCCTGCCCTGGGGGGCAGTGGTCTTCCCAGCCCCTGTGAGCCCATGGTGGGCCGGCGGGGAGGGGACAGGAGGCAGGGGGACGGAGTGAGGTTCTCCACCCCTCCCCTGTAGCCCTGCAACCTCACTCGGGGCGCCGGCAGTGGGCGAGGAGGTGCAGGTGCGTGTGGGGTGCCGGGGTCAGAGGTGACACAGGTGCCCTGATGTCCTTCCTCAGAAGCCCGTCCCGTCCTCCGTCCAGGTCTCCTGGTCACCCAGCTCCCAGTCTGTCTTTGCCGTCCCTCGGCCACCCAGCCAGACCACCGGCCCCTGCCAGAGTGCAGCAGAGCCCGACGGAGCCGTGCTCGGTGCTGCCAGGCGCAGCCGCCCGGCCACCACAGGGCAGCCTGGAAGCCCACGTGCCCGCATGGACGCCACGCGGCTCAGGTCCCCTGGCGCAGGGGACAGGCTTCAGGTTCTGGAGGGCTGGGTTTGCCCGTGGGGTGGGAGAGTGACAGCTGAGACATGTGCAGCTCCCTGGGGGCTCGGGTGATTAATCTTAGATTAGGGGAGGGGCCCACAGCGCCGGGTTGCACGCCTGCGCAGCTCGGCTCGCCCACAGCTGGCTGATGCCACCCGCGTGGGCACTCTGCAGCGGTCCCTACAGACTGCAGGAGGGCTGGGCTGGCCGCGCGGGCTTGACAGGGCGGAGGCGGCCCAGGGACAAGAGGCTGGACTCAAATCCGAGCCAGGAAGAGCACGGCCAGGCTGCGCTGCACGTGGGGGCTGCGGCCCGCAGGGGGAGTCAGGGTGGAGTCGAAGCCCGCGGACCGCCCCTTGGGGGAGGCGTCAGGGCAGAGTCAAGGCTCGCGGACCGCCCCTTGGGGGAGGCGTCAGGGCAGAGTCAAGGCTCGCGGACCGCCCCTTGGGGGAGGAGTCAAAGCCTGCGGGCCGTCCCTTGGGGGAGGAGTCAGGGCGGAGTTGAAGCCCGCGGGGCGGGGCCGTGAGCCCGTTGAAAGACAGGTGCCGGCTGGTTTTACACAGTGCAGTGACACCGCTGTGGCCCGCTGAATTTCCTAAAAGATTTTTAAATTTATTTGCAAGGCAGAGTTACAGAGACAGGGAGAGCCAGACAGGGTTCTTCCCGCCTCTGGCTCACTCCCCGGATGGCCCCAACAGTCAGGGCTGGGCCAGCAGCCTAGACCTCCCGCCTGGGCCCGCCACGTGCCTGGCAGGGTCCCAGCTCTCCCACTGCCTTCCCAGGGAACTGGATCAGAACTGGGGCTCTGGGACTCGAGCTGGTGCCCACGGGGGATGCCAGCGTGGCAGAGCGGCGACCTAACTGGCTGAGCCACAGTGCCGGCCGCGGGGCTGCTGGGTCGGCTCCCTGTGTTGGGTCTATCCCAGGCGGGTCCCGCCCTGGACGCCTCCCACCAGCGCTGCAGCCCGGGGCAGGCTCTGGCGGCGTGGACCCCGTGTCCCTGGACTCGGGACCCCGTGTCCGCCTGGGCCCACCGCCCAGCCCCGCGAGGAAGCAGGCCTGGCTCCAGTAGTGAGGCCCCTGCCTCCGCGTGGGCGGCCTGGCCGGGTTCCTTGCTCCGGCATCAGCCGGCCCAGCCCTGGCCCTTGCAAGCACCTCGGGGTGAAGCAGGGGGTAGGCGTGCCCTCTCTCTATTTGCTTCTTATATAAATCGTGAAAGTCGTTTCTAATTAAGCAAAGCTCTGCGGCCGCATCGTGGAGCGGGAGCGGCCCAGTGGCTCTGTCTCGAGGAGCAGGCCGAGGGGACACTGCTGACTCCGGGGCCAGGCCCACGCCAGGCTCTGCGCCGTCGGCTCCCGCTGGTCCCCCGGGTCCCCGGGCCACAGCTCCTGTCGGGTCCCAGGCCTGGGCTCGAGGGTGAGCAGGATTCCCTCCTGAGGAGCCCTCGCGAGACCGGCCCTTCCCGCTCAGCGGTGAGAGCGCCTGCCGGCTCCGCAGGTGGCGAGGGGCATGGTCTGCAGGGGTGTGGTCTGCAGGAGTGTGGTGTGGGGGTGTGGTCTGCAGGGCGCGTGGTGGGCAAGAGGCCTGGTCAGCAGGGGCGTGGTCTGGAGGGGTGTGACCAACTGGGCGTGGTCTGGAGGGTCGTGGTCGGCAAGCCTGCCCTTCCTCCAGGGCTCTGGGAAGTACTGTCCACGCCCCTCTCCTGCCCGCGTGTGGCTCCACGTGGGGCCTCCTGTGGCTGGGTCTCTGCCACTATGGTTCGGGCCGCCTCCTCCTCTTTGTCCCTGTCCCTCTCGAGGGCCGGCCAGGAGACCTGGGGTGGCCTCCCCAGCTCGCAGCCCCTTTTCCCAGTCCCAGGTGTCTGGGAGGCACCACGGACGCCTCTCCCTGGGGCCCAGCGCTCAACCCGATGGAAACTGGGCCGCTCCAGCCGGAGTGGAAAAGCGTGCGGGGAGCCTGGGCTTGGTCACGTGCTCAGGTTGCGGGAAGGCGCTGGAAATCCTGCCTGGGCGGTGGGTTCAGGGGTCCCCCGAAATGAGGTCTGGGTCCCCTTTGGGCACCCCAGAGGGGACAAAGAAGAAACCAGTGGTCGTGGCTGTGGTGTGGCCACTTTTCAAGGCTTTTTCTTTTTAACAACTTTTAAAAAAGATTAATTTTATTTATTTGAAAGGCAGCATTAGAGAGAGAGAGACAGAGACAGAGATGGGTCATCCGCGGGTTCATTCCCCAAATGGCCACAACGGCCAAGCTGGGCCAGGTGGAAGCCAGGCCCGGGCCCGGGGACTTCCGCTGCTTCTCCCAGGCACATCAGCAGGGAGCTGGATCGGGAGTGGAGCAGCTGGGACTCGAACCCGTATCCATGTGGGATGCCGGCGCTGCAGTCAGCGGCTTCACCCGCTACGGCGCCGCCCCGGGGTGGGTGTTGTGGGCAGCAGGGGGAGCCGCCCCCCGCGGTGCTCACGGCACACTGCACTCGGTTCCAGGGCTGCTTCCTGCTGAAGCCGGGGAGGCGGCAGCTCGTGGCTCAGGTGGCCGGGTCCCCGCCACCCAGGAGGGAGACCCGGATGGAGCTCCAGGCTCCTGGCTCAGCCTGGCCCAGCTCAACCCTGGCTCAGTGGCCATGTGGGGGGGGGGGCAGTAGGTGGCGGATCCGTCCCTCTGTCGCTGCTTTTCGAGTGCGTAAAGGAATACAAAAGCTAAGATGCCTACATTTTTGTCCAAGGCACAGGCGGGCCCCCAGGGAGGCCGAGTGCCTGGAGCCCAGGTTGGCAGGGGGAGGTGCCGGGAGGAGACGGGCGGCCGGCGTGCCCGCATCTGAGTGCCCCCCACGTCCCACCCAGCTCCCTGCCGCTGCGCAGCTTTGGGGGCAACAGTGGTCATTCCCATTCCTGCCACCTACGAGGGAGACCCGGCAGTTCCAGGCTCCCGGTGCCTACCAGGAGCAGTGCTGGCGCACAGCGGCACTCGGCAGGTGGCTTGGAGGTCTGCTCGTACCTGCTGGGGACCAGCAAGGCACAGGACGTGGCGGGGGGGGGGGCTGTTTTGCCTGAAGGAAGGGGAGGCTGGGCAGCGCCGGCCCGTCCTGGGCCACAGCATCACCAGGGTGCCCTTGCTCCTCCCTGGCCAGGGTGCCTGGGGCCAGCCTCAGAGCACAGCCAGTGAAGAGAGATGCCTGGGTTCACGGCCCCCAGGGCAGAGCCTGGGAACTTTGACCCCTGAGGGCGAGCGAGAGGCCTGAGGAGGAGAAGCCACTGGGAAGCGATTCCTGGTGAGGTTCAAGTGCACCCCGGGAGGAGGCGACCCCTGTGTGGCAGCCTCAGAGCGGCCACCTCCGGAGCCCAGGGCTCAGTGCCCGAGCCAAAGACCCCAGGTGGAAAGGTGGCAGGCAGGGGGGGTCTGTCCAGAGAGCTGTGACCCCCGGGGCAGGGCCCCCGGCTGCCGTGAGAGAGGGGCCCGCCTGCCCCAGGGCCTGGCAGTGCGGGGAAGCCGATGCTGGCCGCAGGGAGCCAGGCTCGCCTGGGCAGCGGGGGAACATGCTGGCCACGCGTCTCTCTCAGGAGTCCTCAGCTCCAACACTGCCCAGCGTCACACGTGAGACTTGGAGGCCAGGGCCTCCCCCCCCCGGCTTCTCCCTGTCGGAGCGCCCAGCCCTCCGAGGGTCAGTACAAGTCCACGTTCATAGGTGAAGGGTCAGAGGCCAGAGCTCGGGGTCCTCACAGGGGACTACAGGCATGTGTGTGCAGTTCTGCGTGGATGTGGGGTGTGGAGGCTGCAGCGGCAGGTGGGGGCAGGAAGCCACAAAGCCTTGGGGAAGGATCACTCCCACCATCTCAACTCCCAGGGCATGCATACCCCCCGCACGTACACACACATACATGCACACACGTGTGCGCGCATCTGAGCAGACTCAGAGCCCTGTGTCGCATGTCTCCCAGGAACAGGCTCAGACGTGTCCTCGCTGTCACTGGTGCAGGCCCAGCCCCAGGCCTGACCTGTTCACATCCCAGGCTCCCCGTGACCACGGGGTGGGGGGGGGCAGAGCCGGGCTCCGGACAGGGAGCGGTCACGGCGCCGCTGGCGGCTTGATTCTGTTGGATTTTAATTAACTTAAAAGTGGACGGCACCCCGGGACCCCCACCCACCACCCTGGTGGGGATGCAGAGAAAAATGTTCTCGCTGCCGGTGTCCTTGGCACCCGCTGCGAACCCTGCGCCCGCCACCCAGCGGAGCGGCCCCTGGCGGCACCAGGGCGATGAAAGAATTCACCCGTCAAAGATAAAATGAAGCCTAACGGCAGCCGTGAGCCTGACCTTGAGCCAGACCCACAGACGCCTCCCCGCCACGCCGGGGGCTGTCATCCAGCTCCGGACGGCGGCAGGTTGACCATCACTCCCCCAAGTGCACGAGGACAGCGGCCGGGAGCTGCCGCCAACGTCCGACGGTGCAGGGTGAGGCTTCTGCGTCGCCCTGGTCTCTCCTGCGCTGTAAGAGGAGCTGAAAGGGGAATGAATCACGTGTGAAGCACACGGTAAACGCACCCTCCCCGTCCGCTAAGTCGCACGGGTCGTGACTTAGAGCGGTTGTCAGCCGTCTTCGCTCCCAGGGCGAGGGGACGATGGCGTCTTTGCTCTCTCGTGTGACTGTCTCTGAAAGTGGCAGTGAGATGTCCCTCGTAATAAAATGTTCACCCATCAAAGGAAAACAAATCAAGGTTCAGGGGCCGGCGCTGTGGCACAGGACATCCCATACGGCTGCTGGCTCGAGTCCCGACTGCCCACGTCCGATCCAGCTCCCCGCGGGGCCCGGGAAGCAGCGGGCGATGGCCCAAGTGCTCGGGCCCCTGCAGCCATGTGGGGACCCGGACGGAGCTCCTGGCTCTGCCCCCACTGCAGTGGGCGTTTGGGGAGTGAAGCAGGGAAAGAGAGAGCTCTCCTCCCTCTCGCTCGCTCGCTCTCTCTCCTCTCTGTCTCTCTCTTGCTCTCGCTCTCACTCTCCCCCTCCCTCCCACCCTCCCTCTGTGTCTCCAGTCACTCTGGTTTGCAAATAAACACATGTTTAAGGATGAAAAAAAGGGTTTAAACGGAAATGTGCGTGAGTGTAAAATCCACACCGGAGCTGGAGTTCCTGAAGTGGACGTAAAACGGCTCTGTCATGAGTTTCCCGAGGACCACGGCTGCAACGGCGACGCGTGGGAGAGTGGATTAGTGCACTCACGGGCAGTTACCAACCCCGCAGGCCGGCCCGAGGGGACCCACAGCCCGCCCGCCGGCCCGAGGGGACCCACAGCCCGCCAGCTGGCCCGAGAGGACCCACAGCCTGCCCGCCGGCCACGAGGGGACCCACAGCCCGCCCACCGGCCATGAGGGGACCCACAGCCCGCCAGCTGGCCCGAGAGGACCCACAGCCCACCAGCTGGCCCGAGGGGACGCACAGCCCGCCCGCCGGCCCGAGGGGACCCACAGCCCGCCCACCGGCCACGAGGGGACCCACAGCCCACCAGCTGGCCCGAGAGGACCCACAGCCCGCCCACTGGCCCGAGGGGACCCACAGCCCGCCAGCTGGCCCGAGAGGACCCACAGCCTGCCCGCCGGCCACGAGGGGACCCACAGCCCGCCAGCTGGCCCGAGGGGACCCACAGCCCGCCCGCCGGCCCGAGGGGACGCACATGCACTCACTGGACCTGACGCCCTGGGGCGGTGGGAGAGCTTGCTCTTGGCCGGCCGGGGGAAGCCAGAGTCCAGCAGCCACACGCTCGGTGGCAAATGTCTCAAAGGGGCAGCCCGCAGGGACAGAGAGCCGACGCTGGGGGGTGGGGATGACCCTGAGGGCCCCAGGTCCACTCTGGGGGTGGCACAAGGGGGCCGGGATTGGCAGCCCTTGCGCCGTGGCCCAGCAGGTGAGGCCAGCGTGTCCCCGTAGCTGGGCCGGCCTCTGGCCCCTTATGGTGGTGTGGCCACAGGAGACCTGGAGGGGCCCTGGCCGGGGCCACCACGCGCTGGGGTTGAGGGTGGCCCCAAGCACCCGTGAGCGTAGGGCAGAGTCAGAGGCTGTGTCCTCCCAGCTGCCGGGGACACGCCCGCTTGTGTTGGAGCTCCAGCCAGCCACGTGGGGCTTGGGTCCCCCCTTGGCCGCCTATGGAGGTGGCTGTGGGCGCTTCCCCCGCTCAGCCTCGCGCCGGCCCGGCTGCCCGCGGGCCCCTCCCAGCCAGGACAGAAACCTCCCCCGGCTCCTAGGGCGACCCCGCGCTGCGGGCATCACGGTCTAGGGGACGCTCCTCGGACCGCGGCGAGGACCCGATGGGTAGCAAGCACACACTTTGCCTTTTCCAAGGCAGGGTGGGCAGCCCACCGCCGAGGGGCCTGCCGGGCTCAGTCTGGCTCCCCGGCGGCCAGATGGTCTTTCTCTGCACCTATAATTTCCCGGGAAATGGTGACAGCTGAATTTGCATGATGTAGCCACAGATGGAACTTGCAGAATGTGTGTGCTCGTGTGGTCTGGACGTGAGACCGATTCTCTTACCCAGTCACGTCGCGCAGGCCCGGAGCACCCCCCGGCCCCCCAGGAACACAGCCAGTGCTCCCTAACCGCCTTCTAGGGCGGGGGCGTGGTGGGGGAGGGGGGAGGGGCAAGGGGGAAGTATGAGTAGGGGAGGGTGGGAGATGGGGGATGGGTGAGGGACGAGTGGGGGAGGGTGGGAGATGGGGCTGGGTGGGGGGATGGAGGAGGGACTGGGTGGGGAGGGGGATGTGGCCAGGGCAAGAGGGGGGCTTGAGAGGGACAAGGACAGCCCTCTGGAGGAGCAGTTGCAGTCTGTGTGCTGGGCCTCGGCCCCTCGGATGACAAGCACCTGCTGGGGGGGCCAGTGCTGGCCGGGCTGCAGGGGGCGGGCAGTGCTGGCTGGCCGCAGTCTCCCAGCCCTGTGAGACGAGGGAGGGCCTCTGGTGAGCACGGGAGGTGCTCAGGTCCCGCCCTGTGGCGTGTGTCGCCTGCCACACTGCAGGAGGTGCCCTGTTCCGCTCAGACGCCCGTGGGACCCCGAGGGCAGCTCCTGCAGGGGCTGGGGACGCCACTGGCCGGTCCTGCCTCGCCCAGGGCAAATCAGCTGGAGGCTCTGAGCACCAGGGTGTGGGCAGGGCTCCCCCTCACCGCAGGAGTCCCGGTCCGGGCGGGCACACATGGCGGGCCCCAGCACTGAGCCCGACTGCCCGGGCCCTGGACAGTCGCCAGACCCACAGACCACGGAGGCGTTGTGGCCGTGAGCCGCTGCCCCTGCGTCCCCTGAGGCAGACGTGGGCTCTGCTGCTCCTGTTGCCGCTTTGTGCTTGGTGTGTGTGAGCGCCCGCCCGGCACTGGCACCGGCACCGCGGCTGGCGAGCGTGGACGCTCCTGCACGCACCGTGTCACTGCTGCTCCTTGCTCACCGCCTACCTGCCCGAGTCGGCGTGGCCAGAGGCCGCAGAGAGTTCCAGGTGTGTGAATCCCTTTGGACAGCAGCACCTGGGTGTGCACAGGTGCCGGGCCTGACCCCTCACACCTTGCCGTGGGCGGGATGGGGCGGCTGTGAGGCTCACGGGACGGCCCCGACCCCCGGGCCAGCCACGCGGCCCGGGAGCAGCTGCCACCACTACGAGCGCCGTTAAGGCGGAACACGCCGGCAACACACGGTACCGTGCGAGTCTCGGTGCTGGGCACGTGTACACGTAGCTTAACATAGAACCACTGCTCAGATACGCCACGAGCCAGAACTGGCTCCCACGGCCTCTTTAAATAGAACTTTGGAGTTGGCTTAACACATCCATGGCTTCCGTGACAGATAGACCGGGGTTTAGAATAACACGGATGGTGATTCGCCAAGCGGGTGGTCTACGCGTTCGGCGTTTCACTCACCGTGCATTTCTTTTCTTTTCAAGATTTATTTATTTTATTTGAGAGGCAGAGTTACACACACACAGAGAGAGAGAGGGAGAGAGAGAGAGAGAGAGGTCTTCATCCGCTGGTTCACTCCCCAGATGGCCTCAGCGGCCGGAGCTGGGCTGATCCGAAGCCAGGAGCCAGGAGCTTCTTCCGGGTCCCCCACGTGGGTGCAGGGCCCAAGGACTTGGGCCATCTCTACTCCCATGCATTTCTTGAGCACCCACTGTATGCCAAGCCCTGCTGGTGGGCCGGGCACGAGGTGGGGACAGGAACGGATGGCCCCTGCTCCCGCGGGTGACGGCAGACGGAGGAGCCCACGGCGAGCTGCCGGTGCAGGGCAGCAAGCAAAGGCAGGCGAGGAGGGCGGAGCCCGGGCACAGGGCCCCGAGGGCGGGGGTGTCTCATGGCACTGAGGGTGGGGGGCACTGAGCGGGGGGGCACCGAGCAGCGGGGGGCACTGAGCGGGGCGGCACTGAGCCGGGGGGGCCCCGAGTGTGGGGGGGCACTGAGCCGGGGGGGCACCGAGCGGGGAGGGCCCCGAGGGCGGGGGTGTCTCATGGCACCTAGCGGGGGGGGCACCGAGCCGGGGGGGGGCCCCGAGGGCGGGGGGGCACTGAGCCAGGTGGAGGTGTCTCATGGCACCGAGTGGGGGAGGGCCCCGAGGGCGGGGGTGTCTCATGGCACCGAGTGGGGGGCACTGAGCTGGGGGGGCACTGAGCCAAGGGGGGTACCAAGCAGGTGGGGCACTGAGCCAAGGGCGGGGGTGTCTCATGGCACCGAGCGGGGGGGAACTGAGCCGGGGGGGGCACCGAGCTGAGGGGGGCACCGAGTGGGGGGCACCTGGCCGGGGGAGCACCTCGCGTGGTCAGTGGGGCGAGGGCCTGGTGCTGCCTGCACGAGCTGGGAGCCACGCCGGCCGTGCACCTGGACGGGAGCGTAGCGGGCCTCACCTGGGGGGGGGGGTGGTCAGAATCTACACAGGGTGTGGACTGTGGGGCCTGCTGGCGGGTCAGCTGTGCCCGACCACCCTGCGGCTTCCCGTCCACCCCTGAGAACGTGGCGACGTTTGGTTCGTGGTTGGGGACGGGCGGCCGGGCCAGCTCCAGGGGCGCTGGGCACTCCTACAGAGGAGCTCCGCCCTGGGCTACAGCTCAAGTCGCAGCTCCTTCCACAAGCCTTGCCACCCCCCAGCCCCTGCAGCCCCTTCTGCCTCAGGGACCCTCCTTCCCCACCCCGGGGGGCTGCTGGCCGGCGGTCACCTCCCGGTGTGACGCAATCCCGCCGCTGGGCAGGGCCACGGCCCTGAGAGCCACGGGAAGCACATGGGGTTGGGTTTTCCCTGATGGCATTCCCTCTCTCCCTCTCCTGTGTGCACGCACACAGGGGCCCTGGGGGCTACACAGGGTGGGGGGCGGTCCCTGCCGCCCAGGATGGGATTAAGGGAGGCACTGTGCTAGCTCAAGACCACCCAGCAAGGAGGCCAGGGTCCCCGGCCTGACCATTCCCAGAGCCCCTCCTGGGAGCGGCTGAGCAGCGCGCTGGCCATGGCCTGCCCAGCACCACCAGGGGGCAGCAGCCGCACGTCTGCCCGGCTGCAGGTGCCTGCCCCCAGAACCCGGTCTCGGTTGGTTTCCTGCCCCAGCCGGTGGGCGCTTTCCTCCCAGGAGAGGGACCCGGGCGTGGAATGGGGCAGCGGCCAGAGAGGGGACGTGGGAGACACACACGCTCTTCCTCTGGGGACTCTGGGGACTTAGCCCCTTCAGGTCTCACACCAGGTGTGGGGGAGGGTGGGGGGTCCCTGGTCCTAGGGCAGAGGAGGCCGGCAGCTCTGGGGTTCAGGCCCTGGGGCCCCACTGCCTCACCCCTGCCCGTGGGAGGCCAGGCCTTGTTCACAAAGGTGCCAGCTGTTGGCTCAGAGCAGGGGCCACAGGCTCACCTGTCCCCCCCTCCACCCCGCCTGAGCCTACGCCCAGCAGGGGCAGGCTCTGGGTGACCCCTGTCAGTGAGCCAGACCCGGAAGGGGCCCTCGTGCTGTCTCCCCAAGCCGGAAGGCCAAGCCTGGGTCAGGGCAGAGCCCAATCCCCAAGACAGGCCCCCGGCCCAGAGAACTCTGTGGACTTGGGGGTGAGGAGAGGACACGGCCCCGCCTGCCCCTCGGGAGAAGGGACGCTGGGCCATGGGGCAGCAGCTCCAGGGGTCGGCCTGGGAGATAGCCCTCCCACTCCAGACTCGGAGAAGGGCACCGCTGGCCGGGCTCCGCACAGCACCGCACAGCACCGGCAGGCAGACCCAGGGCGCCTGACAGCTGAGCCAGGACCCAGATAATTGCGCTAGGGGGCCCCTCCCACCGTCCCACGGTGCCAGCTGGACAAACACGCTCCCCTCCCCCCACGGTGCCTGTAGCCCGGGGTTGAGTTCAGGACGGGTCACCGCGCGGGGGCTGGTTACGGACCCGGGCCGGATACCTCCTTCCGTCCCCCACCCCCGACCCCGCTCATCTCACAGAACCCGGCTCT
Source organism: Oryctolagus cuniculus (assembly GCF_964237555.1). NCBI lineage: Eukaryota > Metazoa > Chordata > Mammalia > Lagomorpha > Leporidae > Oryctolagus > Oryctolagus cuniculus. The sequence continues at coordinate 235,766,112 of NC_091432.1, read as the reverse complement.
GCCCGCGAGCGGCGCTGACTCCGGCCCGGCGCCAGATCAAGGGCCAGTGGGTCCCCTGCCAGGGTGCGCTGGGGATGCCAGGCCCCTGTGCCCCCCGCCCGGAGGGGCCAAGGGGGCGCGGGGAGCCTCGGCCCAGCCCCGTGCCCCCTCCCCGGCCCGCGAGGGCGCCCCGCGCCGAGGGAGCCCCCTCCTGACCCCCGCGGAGGTCCGGCGGCGCAGGGGGAGGCGCAGGGACGGCGACGCGACCACCGCGGGGCAGGCGGGGTCGCCGCCCCGGGACAAGGGGCACCCCCGAGCCCGCCCTCCCAGGAGAAAGGCGGCGGGACCCCGGCCCGCGCCGCAGCCCCCGCCCACCGCAACTTTAGCTGGCGGCAGCCGGGCAGGAAGTGGGGGGGCGGCGCTTGGGGCGCGGGGCGGCGCCCGGCGAGTGCGCCCGCCCCGCCCCGCCCCGCCCGCCGTGGCCGCGCCCCCCGCGCCCCCCGCGCCCCGGAGCCGAGCGCCTGCGAGCTCCAGCGACCGGCGCGCGGCGCGCAGCCCTCGGGCGGGGCGGACAAAGCGGCGGCGGCGCGGGCGGCCCAGGCCCGGGACGCGCGGAGCCAGCGACCCGCCGGGCCTTTGTCTCGGGCGGGGCAGGAGCGGCGACGGCCGCGGGGCGCCCCGAGCGCAGAATGCGGCGCGCGGCGGGGCGAATCGGGGAGCGCTGCGGCGGCCGCCGGCGTGGAGCCCGGCTCGGGGCCCGCGGGGATTTGTGTGCGTGAACGGGGCACCGGCGCGCCGGTCGGCGCCTGCCCCGCGGCCGCACGTGGGCGGGAGCCGCGGACCGCGAAGAGCCCGCGGAGGAGGAGGAGGAGGAAGAGGAGGGGACGCGCGGTGGCGCAGCGGGGACCCGGGGCCGCCCGCGCGAAGCCCCGCCCCGGCCCCCCGAGCCCCGCGCGGGCGGGCGGGATGCCCCGGGGCCGCCGCACTTGGGCCGGAGCGCGGTGCTGAGCGCGCGGCCGGCGCCGCGGGCGCCATGGAGCAGTGGCGGCAGTGCGGCCGCTGGCTCATCGACTGTAAGGTCCTGCCGCCCAACCACCGCGTCGTGTGGCCCTCGGCCGTGGTCTTCGACCTGGCGCAGGCGCTGCGCGACGGCGTGCTGCTGTGCCAGCTGCTTCACAACCTGTCTCCCGGCTCCATCGACCTCAAGGACATCAACTTCCGGCCGCAGATGTCCCAGGTGAGGGTCCGAGCCGCGCGACCTCCGCGGGCGCCAAGTTGGCCAAAGTCCCCCGTGCCTGGGGCGCGCCTCGGCCGCCCGCGTGCGCCCGAGCCGGGGTCTGCGCCTGCCAGGCTGGGGAGACGCCACCGGGGCCCCTGCTCCCGGCGCCCTGCCGAAGGTCCCCGGCTGGTGCCGGGGGTCGAGGCTCGCGGCCTGGTGTCTGGCGGCCGAGCGCCGGGGGAGGACACGCGGGCGCTCGCTGAGCGGCGGGCGCGCCCGGGCGGGGCGCAGGCGCGAGCCCTCGAGTCCCCGGGGAAGCGGGTGGGCCGGGGCGCCGCCCCCTCGCGGCCTCCGCCTCCCCCCGGGCCCTGTCTGGGGGCGAGCCGCCTCGGGGGTCCCCGGGGCCAGGCACCTTGGCGCCAGCCGGAGCGCCCCCGGCTCTGCCCCAGCGCGCCCACCCCTCCGACGGGCCCCTCCGAGAATGGCCTTTGTCGCGGCGGAGGCGCGGGGGCTCAGGGGGGCTGGGAAGCCTCCGTTCCTCCGGCCACAGCTGCTTTTCTTGGCCCCTGGGAGGGAACTTGGCGAAGACTTAAGCACCAACCCGGTTCCCGTGTTGGCCCTGGGCGAGGTGGGGGTCGCAGATCCCCCACCCGGAGCGGCTTTGAAGGGCTCGGTCCGGCGGGCGCTGCCCAGGCGCGACCTTCCGGCCCGCGCCGCGCCGGCCGGCCGCCTGCCCGCCCGCCCGCGTCCTCGGCAGCTGTGTGTGGACAGCGGCCATTCGCGGTGGGACCTCGCAGCCGAGCCTGGGAGGAGGGGCCGAGTGCGTCACCTCCCCTAACACTTCCAGGCTGGCCCGATGGCCTCTGGCCTTTGGCCGGGGCTGCCTTTCCGAGGACATGGCTCCCCCTCCCCGGGGTGGACGGGCGTGTGGGGGGGTGGCCGCTAACGAGGGAGAGCCCTTGGGGGGGGCGCTGTGCCCAATGCAGTAATAACCCGGGCCCGGGGTAGGGGGCCACCGCCTGACCTCTGAGGAGCTTCACAGAGGTTCCCCCCGCCCGACCTCTGGAGGAGGTGGTCACCCGGATTTGTGGCTGGAGGCGCGGGGTACAGGGAGCTGCAGGGGCTACCTGGGCTGGCTCGCTCCGGCAGGGTTGGGGGGACTGGCAGGAGGCTGGGACTGGCCGCAGTGGCTGGGTGGGCACAGCAGGCTGGGAGGAGCCGGGCGGCCCAGCCGTTCCTCCCAGCTGTGGTTTGGGCAGGATGGGAAGAGGAGGGGCCTGCCTGGAGCCGGCAGCTTGGCTCAGCGCCGTGCTGGAGCTGGGGTCAGACTTCTGGGGTCCCCCAGCCAGCACCACCCCAGCCTCCTGGAGGGGTGTTGGGGGACCTGGGGGGCCGGCAGTGGCCGTGCCTGGAGGGTCCCCAGGGCGCGGAGGATGTGCACAGCTCTGTACATCGGCCCGCCCTGCGGCTGAGGGCTGAGCTCCCGGTCCCTGGCCCTGTGGGGCTGGCCCCACCCATCTTTGTACGTCTGTGGCCCACACGGGGGTGGCTGCAGGTGCTCCCTGGGACTGTGTGGTGTTGGGTCAGGGGTCAGCCAGGTGGCTCCCACCGTGCCTGGCGGGGAAGACTCAGACAGTGCATGGACATGTGCGCTATGGAAAACTGTGCGTGGATTTTGAGAGCGCGCGCGCGGTGGAGTACAGATACCTTCCATTTGCTGGGTCACCCACCAGATGTCCACAGCGGCCGGGGCTGAGCCGGGCCGACACCCGGAGCCCAGTGCGGGTCTCCTTCAGCCATCGCTGCTGCCTCCCGGGAACACCTCGGCGGGAAGCTGGCGCGGGACTCGAACCCGGCACTCGAGTGTGTGTGTGATGCGGGCGGCCCTGGCCGGATGCCCGCGCTGATTCCAGATTCTCTGACCTGTTAATTCCATTTTCCCACAACCGTGCGCTCAGATTCCCAAGGAAGGAAACAAGTCTCTCCACCCCGTGTGGCTGCGTGGGGGTGGGGGAGGCACCGGGGGCCTCTGCGTGGCTGCTGTCTGGGGAGGCGGCGTGGGGTCCTGCCCTGGGCTCGGCGCCCCCCCGGGAAGGGTTCCCCCCCGCCTTCGCCAGTGAGCAGGTGCGGGTCAGACTGAGTGGCCAGTGGTCGCCCAGCTGGCGTGGTGTGGTGGACAGCCGAGGCTCTGTCCCTGACCTTCTGGGCTGGCTCACGGTGCGCGTCCGCCCGTGGGCCGATGGCAGGAGCAGTGTGTGCCGGGGCTCCGTGGTGTCCGGTGCGTTGGCTGGGAGTCAGCAGGGCCCCTGCGCCAGGCACACGCGGCCGGGTCCGCCGTCCATTGCCTGTCGCGGCCAGGCGGGACGCGTCCGGCTCAGAGGCCTCTGCGTCCCCTCCTTGCGGAGTGCCCCCTGCACGCGGAGTCGTCTCGGCTGGGTGCTCGTCCTGGCAGCGTGCGTTTATTGAGTGTCTGCTGTGTGCACAGGCGGCGCAGATCTCCTCGGCCGCCGCTCGGCCGTGCCCTGCCGCAGTTGGCAGGCTTCGCACTTTTATTTTACTTTCTCCGGAATGCCTGGGAGCCGCCTCGGGTTTAATCAGACTAATTAGGGGCGGCCGCAGTCTGCGATGCCGGCTGTGCTGGGGCTGCTGCCGTGGTGGGGCCTCGCGTGGGTCCACAGGTGGCACCTCCCGGGCAGCCCCCAGCTGCCTCCGTCTGCCCGCGGCACCCTGCGCCCTGGTTCCTGTTGAGCGGACGGGGGCCTGTGTGCAGGGAGGCCCCGGCAGCATGTGCAGCCCCTCTCCTCACCCCCACTCCAAATCCTTCCACTCCCTACCACTGTCCCCCCCCCCCACCTGTGCCTTTTCTGTCCGTGCCCTGCACCTGTTGCTAGGTTCTTCCTGCAGCGGGTGGTTTAGGGCCCTCTCCTCCGGGAAGCCCCCTCTGATTTCATACTTAGTCCTAAGGCTCTGGGAGCCTCACCCATGGCTCCCAGGTTCAGGTCTGCACCTCTGAACAGAGAAGAGGGAGAGAGAGAGAGAGAGAGAGGGAGGGAGGGAGAGGGAGAGAGAGGGAGGGAGGGAGAGAGAGAGAGGGGGAGAGAGAGAGAGAGAGAGAGAGGTCTTCCATCCACTGGTTCACTCCCCAGATGGCCACAATGTCCGGGGCTGAGCCAGCCCGGAGCGGGGCGCTTCATCCAGGTCTCCCACGCGTGTGGAGGGGCCCAAGCACTTGGACCGTCTTCCCCTTCTTTTCCTAGACCCATTAGTAGGGACCTGGATTGGAAGTGGAGCAGCCGGGACCTGAACTGGTGACCGAGTGGGACGCCGGCGTCTCAGGAGGGCCCGGGCGTGCAGCTCCCACCGCGCACCGGCCACACGTCGTTTTACTGCCGACAGGACTTGGAGCCCGGTCTCCAGAGCCAGCACAGGGGACAGGAGCGAGCCCTGCCGGCCCGCCCGGGCCCCCCCTCCTTGGCTCTTCCTTGAGGGAATCACTTCCCCGGGGCGGGGAAGCTTCCGGTCCTCAGAGCTGGGTGCCTGGGGGTTCCCGAGGGCCAGCAGGTGGGGCTCAAGGCCACCCAGGGGTCGCCAGGGAGCAGAGGGCGGGAGGTTTTATTTTCTGGCAGATTTTATTTTTTAAGAAATTCTGGGGATCGCTCAGGCTGTGGCGGTGATAAGGGTACCGCGCGAGTAACTGCCTTGGACGGAGGCTCCGCACCGGGTCTCACTGTGTGCTACAAACAAGGGCATTCTTGGTAGCCACAGGCCAGCTGTCTGGATCGGGGGCAGGCGGCGTGTGGCGCCCCGGTCCAGTCCCGGCCAGCGTCCCCGTGAAGGCCGGGGGTGGCCTGGGGCGGCCCCAGGCGCTGTGCCCGGCCTTGCTTCCCCGGAGCCTCCTTCCGCCCGGGACGGCCCCTCGGGCTCCTCGGGTCTCTGCTGCTCGCGGACTTGCTGGCCGCACCTGGAACTGCTCCTCCACGGCCGCGGGCTTCTGCTGCCTCCTCGGGACCGGCGGGGCCCTGAGCTTGGTTACTTGATTGCTGTGTGTGTGCGTGTTACTCTGTTTGCTTTTGGGCCGTGCACCTGTTGAGAAGATACTTTGACGCAGTGTAAGTGGAGGGTTCGCAGAGCAAGCGGGAGGGAAAGCAGTTAAAAGGTGAGTTTGGGCTGGCGCTGCGGCTCACTAGGCTAATCCTCTGCCTTGCGGCGCCAGCACACCGGGTTCTAGTCCCAGTCGGGGCGCCGGATTCTGTCCCGGTTGCCCCTCTTCCAGGCCAGCTCTCTGCTGTGGCCAGGGAGTGCAGTGGAGGATGGCCCAAGTGCTTGGGCCCTGCACCCCATGGGAGACCAGGAGAAGCACCTGGCTCCTGCCATCGGATCAGCGCGGTGCACCGTCTGCAGCATGCCAGCCGCGGCGGCCATTGGAGGGTGAACCAATGGCAAAGGAAGACCTTTCTCTCTGTCTCTCTCTCTCACTGTCCACTCTGCCTGTAAAAATAAATAAATAAATAAAAAAGGTGAGTTTGGAGTGGGCGTTAAGAGTCCCACACAGGCCTTAGAGAGCCTGGGCTCCTACCTGGCTCCTGGCTCCCGGCCTCTCGCCACCGAGGATCTGTGAAGGCAGCAGGTCTGGGCGCGAGGCTCCTGCCACCCACGGGGAGACCTGAGTCGCGCTCTGGCTGCCGGCGTCGGCCTGGCCCAGTCCCAGCTGTTGTAGGCATTTGGGGAGCAAACCAGAGGACGGGAGTTCCCCCCTCCCTCCCTCTTCTCTCCCTCCCTCCCTCTCCCTCCTCCCTCCCTCTCTCTCCCTCTCCTCCCTCCCTCTCCCTCCCTGCCTCCCCCTCTCTCTGCTGTGTCCGTCGTCTGTCTCTGCGTCTCTGCCTCTCAGGAGAAGGCGCTGTTCTCCCGCGATCCGGGCAGACTTCCTGACGTGCATTTCCAGGTGCTTCTGGAGGAGCCCCCTGATCTGTGCGCCCCCCCCCCCGTTCCTGTGTGTCCCCGCGTTGTGATCGGTCACCATCACTGTCTGCTGCTGCTCACGTGGCCTCGTGTGTGACCAGCGCCAGCCGCTTGTTGTCACCCACGAGGCGCTGGGGCTGTTTATTGAGAGAGAGAGAGAGAGAGGCAGAGGGGGAGAGAGAGAGAGAGAGAGATTGGTCTTCCGCCTGCTGGGTCACTCCCCAATTGGCCACAGCCAATCCGGAGCCAGGAGCTTCTTCCAGATCTCCCACCCGGGTGCAGGGCCCAAGCACGTGGCCATCTCCTACTGCCTTCCCAGGTGCATCAGCAGGGGGCTGGAAGGGAAGTGGAGCAGCCGGGACGTGAACCGGGCCCACGTGGGTGCCGGCAGTGCAGGCGGCGGCCTTACCCGCGGCCCCCGGGGCTCATCTCGCGTGTCCTTTTCCCAGCTCAGGAACCAGCCGCGCCTGCCCGCCCCCTGGCTCTGAGGTGGCCGTGCGGGCTGGGAAGGGGCGCCGTCCCAGGGTTCACACCTGGGGAGCTGAGTCTGTGTGTGCGCATGTGTGTGGACGCATACATGGAACATGCTGGCACATGCATGTAATATGGCTCCACACGTGTGAATGGATGAACATGTGTGCATGCACAGGCGTACACACACAGCGTGGGTGCACACATAACATGGTTGTATTGCACACACGTGTGTATGCATGTCTATGAGCACACACATGTAACATGGGTAAACGCGTGGTGTGGCCTCACGTGGCTGTGTGGGCACACACGCATATATGGATGCATACATGCGTGTAGGTGCATGGGTGTGCGTGCACATGTGTGTGGCAGTGGCGTATGTGTGGGCACACGTGTGTGCATGTATGGGTCTGTGTATACAGAGACGCTCACACACGTCAGCACTGCCAAACAAGCCCGGCGGGAGCCATGTCCGCGAGCTGGATGTCTGGGGTCGACTGAGTGTGCGGCACCGATTCTGGCTGTAGTGACTGGGAAGGCGGCGAGTGAGAGGCCGGTCTCGGCTGGTTCGCTCCCCAGTGGCCCGCAGCAGCTGGGGCTGGGCCAGGAGCCAGGAGCCAGGAGCGCCCTCTGGGACTGCCACGTGGCTGGCAGGGACCCAACCACTGAGTCGCCGCCGCCGCGCCCCGGGGTGCACAGCAGCAGGGGCCGGCGTGGTGGCCGGGCGCCCACGTCCTGTCCTGGAGTCCGCCTTGGGCCCTGGCCGCTCTGTGTCAGCTCCAGCTCCCTGCTCAGGGGCCTGCGACACAGCCCATGATGGCTCCCGTGCTCGGGCCCTGGCTGTGGCCTGGCCCAGCCCTGGCTGTTGCGGGCACTTGGGGAGTGAGCCAGCGGATGGAAGCTCTGTCTCCGCGGCTCCGTGGATGGACGCGCTCTGTCTCCGCGGCTCCGTGGATGGACGCTGTCTCTCCGTGGCTCCGTGGATGGACACACTCTGTCTCCGTGGCTCCATGGGCGGACGCGCTCTGTCTCCGTGGCTCCGTGTAGCTCTGCCTTTCGGGCAGGTGAGGACCAGCACAGGCGTGGCGGCCTCCCCCCAGGAGAGCGGCTGGAAGAAATCCCTGGAAAGCCTCCGGGGGGAGGGGCGGGGCAACAGCGGAACCAGGCTGAGAAACGCTGGTTTCTGGAACCTTCTGTGTGGCGGGGTTCGTGGCCCTGGCGGCAAGCAGCTGGCGCGAGTCCAGCAGAAGTGGCCTGGCGCGGGGCGGTCAGCAGTGACCGTCACTGTGACTGGCGTTGAGCAGGGTCCTGGGGCTTGGGGGCCCAGCTGGGCACAGCTGGCCTCGGTGTGGGCAGCCTGCCCGTGCCGTGTGCCTGGGATCCGGCTCTGCTGGGGCCACGCGGAACCCAGAAGGAGCCGGCGTGAGCAGCCCGCTGTCTGTGGTTTGGGCCTCGGGCGTCCCAGCGCCTCCTGGTCCTGGGCACTGGGCCTGGGGCGCCGGCGGCCGCCTCGGCTGGAGGTGGGACCTTGGGTTGGGGACCCTGCGGCCCTGGTGCCTGAGGCGTTCCCTTCCGTGGGTGGAGGGGGTTGGGGTGGGGGTGGGGAGGCTGTGGGTCCCGGGCTGGGCCGTGGGGAGGCATTTGTCCTCTGGCTCCCGGCCCCCGGGGCCCAGGCCAGGGCTGTGGGCTGTGGCTTCCTGAGCTGGGGCTGGGACGCTGGGGCAGCTGGGTCCTGGCGGAAGGCAGCGGCCAGACCCCCGTTTCCACCACCTCGCTCCCGCCCGCCCCTCGAATCTGACTGCTGGCGCTGGTCCAGCCCCCGGCCACCCCTGTGGCTCGAGGAGCGCTGTGAAGGGGTGGGTGCTTTATCGGGCGTCCAGGCTGCGCGTGGCTGCAGCTCCCGCCTGTCACTCAGTGCCTCCAGGTGCCCCTCCCCCCACGGTCCCCTTGGCCTGCTGAGGCTCCGGCTTCAGCCACACTGGCCGCTGGCCTGAGGCCTCCCCGCTCAGGGCCTCCGCCCCGCAGCCCCTCTGTGCTGCCCCCAGGCCAGGCCAGTCCCCAGGGAGGGCTGTGGTCCCCTGCGCTCATGCCGGTTTGCAGCCCTGTCCTCGTTTGCATGGGAAGCTGGTCAGACAGGAAGTGCGGCACCACCGCAGCCTCCTCTCCCACCGGGCCGCCTTGGTGACCTTGGCCTCACCTTGAACCTCCGTGGCTTTGCCCTCAGCCCCGTTTCTGGAGGAGGAAGCTGACGCCTCGGGAGGCTGAGCCCCTGGGTCCTGGATCGAGGGGTCCGCGGGACATGGAAAAGGGGGCCGCGCCGGACCGCGCTCTGGTCAGCGTGTGAGCAGCTCAGGTCTGAGCTGGGGTGACGGTGGCCACCGGGCAGCTGCTGGGCGTGTCGGGGTGCCGCGGGTGGCCGTGGAGTGCTCCACCTCTCCTCCGGCCGCCCAGCTGCAGCCCAGCCCCCGGCCTGCCCCACTCTGACGCTCCTGGAGGGCTGTGCTAGTCTGCAGGAGGAGGCTCAGCCAGGGGCTCCCGACAGTGCTTATGTCCGAGGGAGGAGGGGGCTGCCACACCAGGACCTCAGGGGGAGTAGGACTGAAGGGACCTCACCCCCTCTCCCTGCCGCTTCTCCCTCAGGGCTCCCGGCTGGCCGGGAGGGCAGGGGGAGGTCTGCTGCCGTCATCATGGTTTGTGTCTGGTTCCCTGTGGCCACGGTGATTGCAGTGGGCTTCATGGAGGAGGTGGCATTGAGCTGCCCTTGGGAACTGGATGCCTTTGGTAGCCAAAGGTGGAGATGAGTGGTGGTTCCCTGGAGAGGGCTCTGTGGGCAGTGGCTGGGACTGACCCCCAGGCTGCCCCCCAACCCATTCTAAAAATTTATTTATTTATTTGAAAGAGTTACGCAGAGAGAGAGGAAGAGACAGAGAGAGGTCTTCCATCCGCTGGTTCACTCCCCAAATGGCTGCAATGGCCAGGGCTGGGCCAGGCCACAGCCAGGAGCCAGGAGCTTCCTCCGGGTCTCCCACGTGGGCGCAGGGGCCCAAGCACTTGGGCATCTTCCACTTTCCCAGGTGCATTAGCAGGGAGCTGGACTGGAAGTGGAGCAGCCGGGACTGGAACTGGTGTCTGGTGTCGCTCGCGGAGCCACAGGGCTGGCTCCCCCAGCCCATTCTAGATCAGGGTGGGTGGGGGTGAGCTGTGTGAGGTCCGGTCCCCCCGCAGTGGGGGGATGATGATTGGTGGCGTCAGCTGGCCCTGGTGGCCTGGCCTGGCGCTGGGTCCCTGGCGGAGGTGCGTCCTCTCCAGCTGCCGCTGCAGAGACGGAACCTTCCATCGGGGTGATGGAAGGTTCTAGAGCACTGGCCAAGCCCCAGGGCCCGCTGGGTGTCTGGGGCCACATTGATCTGTCTGTGGGGACCCTGGCCTGGGGGGCCCTGGGAGCTGCCCGGCCCTGTCCCCCGGGGCCTGTCCATCACCTGCTCCCAGCCTGGTGGAGGCCCCTCTGTCATTCCCCCAGCGCCCCCCCCCCCCCAGCTCAGCTCCCCGGCCCTGGGCCATCCCTGGCTGGCGCTGTGGGTGGGGGAAGTCCGGCTGGAGACGCAGGGAGAGCCGTGGTGCGGGCTGCGCCACTGCCCTGCTGTAGGCCTGTGTGTGTCCTCACCACCCCGGCCCGGCCCCCCAAACGCCGTCCCAGCTCAGAGGTGGAGCGGGCGCCGCTCGCCGCCTGCCCGGCCTCGGTCAGCCTCGCCCTCTGGCAGGCGGCCGGGGCTCTTGCCTTTGTGTTTCTGCCACCAGGAAGTCCCTTGTCCGCCCGTCCTCCGGCCCATCCGCTCCTTCCTGGAGCCCGGGACCCCAGGCCCGGCCCCTCTGCCAGCCCTTCCTGTGCAGCCGCTGCCTGGGGATGCGCTCCGCCCACCTGGGCCAGCCCCGCCCCCAGGTCCCCAGGTGGGGCCACCACGCCTCTCCCGCTGGGCTCGAGCCTCCTGTGTGCTGGAGGGGCTTCCTCCCAGCCTTGGGGGACAGACGGTGCCCTGCAGGGTGGGGCCGTGGCCCTGGGTTTCCGGCTCATCCAGGGCCTGGGCCGCCGGCTTTGGGTGCTCCCTGAGCAGGCTGGGGGTGGAGCTGCAGGTTGGGGGGCTCTAGGACCTGCCGCCTCCGCCTTGGCCTTGGCCCTGGCCCTGGCCGCGCCATGGATCCGGTGCTCTGAGGGTTCACACGCACCCGTCCTGTAGCTTCTGGAATGCTTTGGGTTCTGAGTCCGAAAACAAGAATAGCAAACCGCAGCAGGCAGGGAGGGTAGGGGTCTGTGCCGCAGCCCGACGCCTCCAGCCGCGGCTGCTGATTCTGCCCCAGGTTGGTGCCGACCACGCCCCCTGCCAGGTTAACCTTGGTTTGTTTGGTTTCAGGGGCAGGAGCCCACCCCCAGGACCCCTGTGGCCCCTGGAGCCCCGAGTTGTTGTCCGGGGACCTTCAGAATGCTCCTGCTGCCGCCTCGTGGGCACCTTCTCACGTCCTGACCTCCCCAGACTCGGGCGTCCCCCGAGTGGGGGCTGCAGGGCCCGGGCTGGGAGACGACCTCCAGGCTCGAGGTCCAGCTGTCCTCTCTTTCCCCCCACTGCCCGTCGGACCGCGGTTTCCCCGGTCTCACGCTGGACTCGCGCACTGGTGCACGCCCTGAGCCACCGGCCAGGGCCACCCTGCTGGTGAGAAGCCTGGGCTTGGCCTGGGCCTCCCTGAGCTCCCCAGAGGCTGAGGTCTGTGTTTCTCCTCTCCTGCCCTGTCCTCTGTCCTCCCCTGGGTGTGGCCCCGTGGAGGAGGGCGTGGCCCCGTGGAGGAGGGCGTGGCTCCGTGCTGAGTGCTGCCGTCCGTGTGGGACCGAGGCACCCGGTGTGGCTGAGCCTGTTTGGCACTTGGGCCTCCCCTTCTTTTTTTAATATTTGTTTGTTTATTTGAGAGGCAGAGTTATAGAGAGGGAAAGAGGGAGAGGGAGAGGGAGAGGGAGAGGGAGAGGTCTTCCATCCGCTGGTTCACTGCCTGAGTGGCCGCAATACCCGGAGCTGCGCCGATCCAAAGCCAGGAGCCAGGAGCTTCCTCCAGGTCTCCCACGTGGGTGCAGGGGCCCAAGTACTTGGGCCATCCTCTACTGCCCTCCCAGGCCACAACAGAGAGCTGGATCGGAATTGGAGCAGCCGTACTAGAACTGGTGCCCACATGGGACGCTGGCACTGCAGACCAGGGCGTTAACCTGCTGCGCCATGCGCCGGCCCTGGCTTCCCCGTCTTTTAACTGTTTGAGGAGTCCCGTTCCCAGAGCGGTCGCCGTGTCTCTGGCGTGGACAGGCGGGCAAGCCTTTGTGTAGGGACCTGGGTGTCCCCTGGGGTGGCAGCAGGTCTGGGCCCTCCCGAGACCTGCCCTTCCCGTGCCCCAGCCCCTCCTCGTGGGTTCAGGCCACCTCCCGGGGCCTCGTGCCCCGGTCTGCTGTGGGGTTGAGAGAGACGATGCAGTGGCGTGGACCTGACACCTGGCAGGTCTGAGCTGTCTCAAGGCAGGACGGTGCAGCCTGGGGATGGGCGTGCTGGGCTCCCAGCCTGCCCCGGCCTCGTGCCCGCTCCCGCTGGCCTCTCTGGGCCTCCGTGTTCCTGGCTGTGCAGGGGTGGACTCCTGGGCCCAGTCCTGGCTTTGGCTGCTGACCCCCGGGTGTCCTTGAGCTTCGCCGTCACTGGACGTCTGTCGGGAGCGGCTGGCCGGGCCTGGTCCCCACCGTGCCCGCGTTCCTGCCCCTGGGGGAGGGCCTGGATGGAGACATTGGCTGTGGTGTTCTCCTGGAGGACCTGGGCCTGGGCCTTGTCCAGCCTGGTCGGGGAGGGGGCCCTGGGTAGAGGTGGCGTTAGGAGCATCATTTTTTTCTTTCTGGTCTCCGCGACGGGTGGTGCGCCCCCTCCCCCAGGTAGGCCCAGACATGGGGCAGGCCTGGCTGCTACTGGAGTGACCTGGATGTCACCTGCTGAGCTGGTTGGGGGTGGGGTGTGGGAGGGGAAATGGGCTCTCTGGAGCCCCCGGGAGCGGGGGACAGCTTCGGCCCCTCTGCCCGGGGTAGGCCAGGCCCCGTCAGCTTCCTGGAGTAGGAGCAGCCCAGGGGCCAGGCTGGGCACTGCTGCCTTTCTTGGTGTCTTTGTTTGGGTGGAATGTGGGGCCCCAGGCCAGCTCTGGGGTGACTCTGATGTCACATGGGGCTGGGAGGAACGTGAGTAGTGACGGGTGGTGCAGGGGCTGCTGGGGGCGTGTGTCCGTGGGTGGGTGGGAGGGGGCCTCCCTGGAGGAAGCCGGGTGCGGGCGGGGTGGGTTCTCCAGCCCTGCCTGCCCGGCCCTCGGCTCTTGCAGTCGCCCTGCTGTCCCTGGCCGCTGGCTGCCTCTACCCTCCGCTGAGCGGGACTTGGTGGTGACCGGGGGCCTGGGGCCTGCGCTTTGGTCTGAGTCTCCAGGGACACACGCACGTGTGCGCTTGCCGGTGTGTGTGTGTGTGTGTGTGTGTGTGGCAGCCACACGGTGACTGTGTCCCTGGGGTGCCTGGGGCTTCCTGTCCCCCAGCCGGCAGCCGGGGGCTTGAGGGACCGTGCAGGGGGTGTGTGGGCCGCCCAGCCTGGCTGCCCTGTCCCCGGAGGCCCGGGGGCCCCTCCCGCTCTACAAGCAGGGCTGGGCAGGTTTTCCACCCCACTGCCTTCTGGGACAGGGCTGCCTCCAGGGTGCTGGCCATGGCCGCCTTGGGATGCTCGGGGGTCAGGCTGAGGGGTGGGACATGGCAGATGTCCCCACGCCCGAGTGGCCGGGCCCTGCTGGGGTGGCCGGAGCCCAGCTCTGACCTCCCGGGGTTTCCTGGGACCGCGCTGCAGGGGCGCGTGAGGACTCGGCTGGTGCTGGTCTGGCCGCCTGCGCGCTGCGGGCCTGCCGTGGCCACGGGGCGGTGCTCCAGAGGCCCTGGGTCCCGGTGCCTGCCTCGTGGCCTCTGTGGATCTCGCCCGTGCCAGGTCCCCCCTGCAGGCAGCCACGGGGCCGCGGGGGCGCTCCTGAGGGTGCCGCTGCTGTCCCCAGGGTGGAAAGCTGAGTCCATAGGGGCTGTGACCCCCGGCTGGTGCCGCAGGTGTGGACGTGTGCATGCGTGAGTGTGTGCGTGTGTGCATGGGTGCGTGTGTGGACGTGTGCATGCGTGTGTCCGTGTGCGTGTGCAGTGTGTCCGTGTGCGGGTATATGCCCGCGCGCATTCCAGGCTGTGTGTTTTCTGCTCTGGCTGAACCGTGTGTGGGGGGGTGGGTCCCGGTGCGCTGGGCGTGGCCTGTCTTCCAGGCTGTGCCGAGGGCCCGAGCCGCCCCTTCTGGTGCTGTCGGCATCTCCGATGAGCCACGGCGATGGCGTCCACCGTCTCTCTGGCTTGGGGGTTCACACCCACGCTTGATGCGGGGCCCAAGCCTCCTGGGTTGCACAGCCGAGCCCCACTTTGTGCACCTTGGGGGCACCTTGCCAGAGGAGGAGCCCCTCTGTGAGGGGACGGTGGCTGCCTCCCTGGCGTGAGTGGGGGCCCAGGTGGTGCAGGGGGCGGGTCCTGGGGGCTGTGACTTGGCCCAGGCCTGGCCAGCTCCCGGGGCTCCTGCCCCTCCCCCCACACCTGAGCCTCACCCTGCACGTTAGCGGGACCCCTCATGCCGGCCGTGGCTGGCCTGTGTGGCACCGGAAGTGGTCAGCCTGGGCTTGGGGCCAGGGCGGCACAGCCCCGACCTCTCGGCCTTTCCCCAGCTTTGTTTGTCTGTCACCTGCCACGGGAGGCTGCCCTGGGCGGCTCCCAGCCCTCGTGCCGGTGAGATCTGGTCACAGCCAGGCACGGAGGGGTCAGCCGCGGGCCTGGCCCCCGTGAGGCCGCCCCTGCCTCCTGACAGCCCCTCGGAGGGGCAGTTCAGCGGGAGCCCCTGCTGGCTCCCCGCACACCTGTGGCCTGGTGCACCCTGCCGTGGGGTGCGGGCAGGCCCCCGAGCTGCTGGCACCCGCACCCGTGGCGGTGCCGACGTCCGGGACTCCTGTGTGGCCAGACCTCCCGTCCCCCTAGCCCGCGTGTAGTAAGTCGTGGAACGTTCGCACACTCCCTCATGCGCGTGAGCCCTGGGAGAAACGGGCCGGCAGCTCCTTGGCTGCGTCTTGTAGGAATTCAGCTGTGAGCCAGTGAGGCTCTGGGCGCGGGTGCGAGTTCACCGAGAGGAGGGAGGAGTCAGACCCAGCTTGGGGCAGAAGGGGAGCCTTTGGCACCGGCGGTTGCTGTGCAGGGACTGGGGTGTGAGGGCTGGCGCCTTTGCAGCTGGCCCGCCCCCTCGGGCCGTGAGGACTGTGGACGCAGTACTGTGGCTTGACCAGAGGCTGGGTGGCCTCCCAAGTGTTTGGTGCTCCCTGCAGTGGAGTGGGCTGGGCCCGGGGCTCAGAGAGGAAGCAGCCCCCACCCCAGCCATGGACTTTGACCAGCCCCCACCTCGAGTGTATTGCCCAGCTGGGACTCGGGCCACCATGGGTTCCGTGAGGTCCCCGAGTCTCGCTCAGGCCTCGTGTGGGTGCCACGGTCCCTGTTGGCCCCCGGGGCTGGGTTTCCGTCTGCATGCGGGCAGTGGTTTTCGTCTGAGTCGCTGGCCACGTGGTGCCCAACTCCACCGGGGCCGGGCTGTGTCTGCCCCGGAGCAGGTGGTGAGCCGGGGTGAGGGCAAGGGGGGTGAGAGCCCCCTCCTGCAGACGCGGGGTCCCCGGGCAGGAGCCGTGGGCGCCAAGGGCAGCAGGTGCTCACCCCGCAGGCCTGGGGAGGCCATAGGAGCCCTGCGCCACTGCTTTGAAGGGCAGGAGGCGGGGCCGGGTGGGCAGGTGGTGACTTCAGGGGGCCGCGGGAGGGGCTGGCGAGAGCGTGGCGGGCTCAGGCGTGGCTGCACGGCTGGGGGAGGAGCCATGGCCAGGCCTGGAGTCCTAGAGGTGGACGTGACTGTCCAGGCAGGAAAAGTCACGGGGCAGGGGTGGGGGACACAGACAGGCTCTGGGGAGGCTCCCGGGCCCGGGCGGGCGCTGGCCCAGCGCTGGGTGACCGGCAGCCGTGGCCGGACGGTCGTGTCTGGGACTTGGCCGTGGCGTTTGCCTGTGGGAGGACACGGGCTTCCATCGATCGGAGACCGCGTCTCTGCTGCTGATCCCACGCAGCTTCAGGTGGGAGGGGCCTCCTGGGGCCTCCGCCCGCCCGGCTGCTCTCGCTGCCTCGCGGTGGCCACGCCGCGTCCTCAGCCCGTGAGCCGGCCGTCTGGGGGCTTGTCCTCAGGTCTGAGCGTGGGCCCGTGTGCTGCGCTGGTGGGCGCCGGGGGCAGACCCCGCGCTGGGCGAGGAGGGGGTGGCTATGCCCGTGTGGTCTCCGTCCCTGGTGCTGCCGGCTCTGTCCCAGCCCCTGGGGTGACACCGTGGGTTTGGGCCGGTGCCGTCGCCTATTTAAGTAAGTGGGGTCCTTACTGGTGGAAATAGTCAATGCAGAAAGAAAAGTGCCCGGCTGGCGTGGGCGCAGAGGGTTAACCCATGTCCTGTCCGCGAGTCCCGGCCGCTCCTCTTCCCATCCAGCTCTGCTGCGGCCTGGGAAAGCTGGGGAAGACGCCCAAGTGTCAGGCCCCTGCACCCGCCTGGGAGACCTCGCTCCTGGCTTCCGCCTGGCCCAGCCCTGGCTGTTGGGAGCTTTGGAGAGGAGTGAACTGGCAGACAGAAGACCTTGTTCTCTCCCTCTCTCTCTTTCTCCCTCTCTCTCTCTCTCTCTCTCCCTCTCTCCCTCTCTCCCTCTCTCTGCTTTTCAGATAAGTAAATACGTCTTGGATCAAGCAGACAGAAGGGTAACTGGGCCAAGACATGTGATGTGCATTTGTTACTGTCCAGTCGGGGAAGAATTGGGACCTGTTAGGCTCACTCTGGACGGAGCTTCCCAGGGTGTCCCGCCGCCGGAGGCCTCCCAGGACGGCGAGGGCGTGGGAGCGGCTGCCAGGCGACGGAGCCCGGCCTCCAGGAAAGAGACCCGGGCAGGCGGCCGCACCCGACGGCGGGCCCGGTTGAAGGAACTGATGGACTCGGCAGTGTGCCGGCTCTCAGGCTGTTTTCAGTTCCTCGGCGATGGTCGAATGGTGGAGGAGATGCGGCCGGTCCCTGCCTGGGGTCCCCGGGCCTGGGAGCCTCGTGGAGTGTGGTGGTGGCGGCGGGGCGGGGGCTGCCGCCTGTGCTCGGAGCAGCGGATCTGGGGCGGGGCCTGCGTGGATGTCCAGGGCACCCTGGAGCCTGTGGGTGGGTCCTCCCTCACCCTTCTGTCTGTGCCCAGCTGAGTGTCCCCCGAGGCCCTGCTCCCAGCCGCCCACAGGGTGGGCAGCGTTGGGGTGGGCGCCCGTGGTGTCCCATCTGGGGCGGGGTCTTGCCCAGCCCCTGGCTTCCACCTGGCCCGGGTGGGGTCGCTGGTGGCCTGGGGGGTGGTGTGTCTAGGCCCAAGAGGAGGGGACGGTGCTGAGGGCCTAGCGGGGACCCCCTGGGGCGAGAGGTTGGAGTTGGGTTGTCTCTGCACCCCGGAGCCTGGCCTGTGGGGTGCAGGGAGGGGTCTGCTCTGCCCCTGGCCCCCGCATCCCTGGGGACGGCACCTTCCCAGCTCCTTGGGGCTCCCCCGGGGGCTTCCAGTGGTTTTGTCCTTGGTTCTCTCTCTCTCTCTTTTTTAAATTAATTAATTAAGGCCGGCGCCACGGCTCACTAGGCTAATCCTCCGCCTAGCGGCGCCGGCACACCGGGTTCTAATCCCGGTTGGGGCGCCGGATTCTGTCCCGGTTACCCCTCTTCCAGGCCAGCTCTCTGCTGTGGCCAGGAAGTGCAGTGGAGGATGGCCCAAGTGCTTGGGCCCTGCACCCCATGGGAGACCAGGAGAAGCACCTGGCTCCTGCCATCGGATCAGCGCGGTGCGCCGGCCGCAGCGTGCTGGCCACGGCGGCCATTGGAGGGTGAACCAACGGCAAAGGAAGACCTTTCTCTCTGTCTCTCTCACTGTCCACTCTGCCTGTCAAAAAAAAAATTAATTAATTAATTTATTTGAAAGAGTTACAGAGAGCAGAGGCAGAGAGACCGAGGTCTTCCATCTGCTGGTTCACTCCTCAGTTGGCCTCAATGGCTGGAGCTGCGCCAATCCGAAGCCAGCAGCCAGGAGCTTCTTCTGGGTCTCCCACGCTGGTGCAGGGACCCAAGGACCTGGGCCATCTTCTACTGCTTTCCCAGGCTACAGCAGAGAGCTGGATCGGAAGTGGAGCAGCCAGGACTTGAACTGGTGCCCATATGGGATGTCGGCGCTGCAGGCCAGGGCGTTAACGCACTATGCCACAGCGCTGGCCCCATGTCCTCGGTTCTCTTAAGGAGCGAGGGTGCCCCCAGCACGCCGGCGTGGGGGTTGGCCGCTGGCCGCCCAGGCCTCATGCTGTCCTCCTGAGCTCTCTCTGGCTCGGTCAGCAAGGTGGGGCAGGTGTGGCCGCTCCAGAGCCTCAGGAAGTGGACGTAGCCTGGCCGCTCCCGCCTCGTGGGGGGTGTGGGGCTCTGGGGTCGCGCGAGGCTGGGCAGGTGTCAGAGGACTGACCGGGCAGCCGCGGAGGTGCTGTCCGTGAGAGCGCTGCGTCTGCTGCTCCCTCCGCCTCCCCTGCCGGCTCCGCGGTCCTGGTCTGGGTGCCCGTGGCGTGTCTGGGAGAGGGAGGCCCTCCCCTCCCAGAAGACAGGTCTAACGTTCGTTTGCCCAGAGGTGATTTTTCCTAGGGGCCGCTTGCCACGGGTCAGCAGCACCTGCCCGGGCGCTGTGGGTGGGAGGTGGCTCGGGTGCGGCCGCTCGGTACAGTCAGGTGGATTGGTGATGTCTGCACAGCATGAGTGATTGGTGATGTCTGGAGTGGGCACCGGCATCCACCAGCCGGCTAGGAGCACCCGTGGCGCGGCTCTTCCCTGGCTGTGTCCTGCCGTTCCCGCGTCCACTGTGCCCCTTGGGGCCGGCTCAGGTGCCCCCATGGGATGGCCTACCCTGCTCGGGGCATCACCTTCCGTTTCACCCACAGAGACCCCCGGCCCCCACGCAGGGGGCGCTGCAGCTGCCTCAGGCCCTGGCTGGGCCCTGTGTCTCAGGATTCCAGCCTCCGTGGTGCCCAGAGGCACTGGGGAGTGAGAGGTCACCCCCTCCCCATTGCAGGCCCGCCGCCCCGGGACAGGAGAAATATCCCACCCGGCTCCCTGGCCCTGGCGTGGAAAAGTGGTCACTGCTGTGGTTCGTGGAGCTGTGCCCACGGCGACACCCGTGCGTGAGGGTGCTGGAGGTGGCTCGGCTGGCTCCCTGGGGTCCCACGCATCTCCCGAGCAGCCCCCCTGGCCTCCTGGGCCTCTCCAGTGGCGGAGGCCTGGCCAGGGACTGGAGAGAGTGCCTGCCGACTCCGGTGGTTGGGAACTTGAGCTGTGGAAGATGGGGTCCCCACAGACGGGGTCCCCCACAGATAGGGCCGCCCCGGCCCCGCTGCGCCTCAGCATGTGCCCCCCGTGCCCGTCGGATCCGAGCAGGACTCAGCATCCCTGGGTCGCGGCCCGGCCCTGGCTGCCGGCTGCTTTCCCGGCATCTGTGCCACGAGACCCCTGGAGGGTGGGGGGCGTGGGCAGGGCTGCCGGGTGGGGAGGGGCGGAGGGCTTGGAGCCTGGGGACCGGAGAGGCTGGTGGGGAGGCCCAGGAGGAGAGCCCAGGCCCAGAGGGTGGGCACAGGTGGACAGCAAGGTGGGCGTGTGGGGAGTGCGGCGAGAGGCGCGGGTGGGGCCGGCTGCGGGAGCTGGGGTCTGGACCCCGGCTTGCAGCTCCGCCCCTGTCCCAGGCGTTCCCAAGGCTCCTCTGGAGGTTTGGGGTGTTTTTCCTTTCAATTTAAAAACGTTTATCTAAGAGACAGAGAGCAGCCAGCTTGTCCCCACCTGCCGGCTCACTCCTCTAAGGCCTGTGGTGCCTGGGGCTGGGTCAGGCGGAGCCGGAACTCCTGCAGCTCTGCCTGTGGGTGCGGACCTGCTATGTGAGCCATCGCGCTGCCTCCTGGGAGTGCAGTGGCAGGAGGCTGGGGCGGGAGCCCGGGAGGGACTCTGCTGTGGGAGGGGGGCGGTGGGCTGCGGTCCTGGTGCCTAGGCAGAGCCAGGCTCCGCCCCCCAAGCTCCGCCCCCAGGCTCCGCCCCCAGGCTCCCGCCAGCCCAGCCTGAGCCCGCCCTGGGCCCCTGTCTCGCCCCAGGGGAGTTGCTCCATGCTTCCTGAAAGTGACACCTGGGGTGGGGGTGGGGCGCTGACGGCCCCTGTCACTCTGCCCAGCCTATCAGGGCCCTCGAGTGGGGCCGGTCACTCCTGGGGCACAGCAGGTGGGGGGCGGCCCCTGACAGGTGCAGGGTTTCCTGGGACCCCAGGCCCGGCTCAGCTTGTCCCAGTGCTGGGTGGGGAGAAGACCCCCAGGCCTTGGGTGGACGGAGCTGTTCACAGCCACATGGGTCGTGACAGTGAAGCGGGAAGGGACCTGATGGTCCCAGGGGAGGGGGCCGAGAGGAGGAGCCGGATGTGAGACCCACACTGAGTGAGGCCCGCGGTGCAGCGGTGGTGCCGGGCCCCCTTGATGGCTGTGGCTCCCCGGTCTGGAGCGGCCGTTTCTGTGCCGGGAGAAAAGCATGGAGGGAGGTGCCCCCCACCCCGCGCCCATTGCAGTGGGACCCGCGGGTGGGCAGCCAGTGCGTCAGCTGCCTCCGAGGGCCAGGATGGGCCCGGCCTCCCCACCGGGCTCCACCAGGACCGCCGTGGCCCCAGTGCCCGTGGCAGAGCTGTGGCACGGTTCTTTCAGCCCAGAGCACCCGACGGGAGGGCGTTTGAGACCGGCGCCCCTGGGTTCCTGGCGGCCTGCCCTTGCCTGACCTCGGGCAGGTGGGGCTGGGCCGGCGCTGCCCTCGCAGCTGCTGCACCAGCCGGGGTCAGGATGACCTGGGGCACTACCCGGGCACTTCCTGCCCCTCCCCTCCCTCGGGCTGCTGGGTGTGGGCCCACGGTTGGATTGGGGTCATTGGGCCCCTTCCCCACCTGCTGGTCTCCTGTGAGCTCTGCCCTGGGGGCCTGGCGCTGGTGTGGCCGGAATTTCCAGGAAGCACAGCTTCTCAGGTGACTGGGGGGGGGGGGGGGGCCGCGCCTGAGACCCTTGGCCGGCGGGGGGGGGGGGGGGGGCTGCTCACACCGGCTCGGTTCCCTCCCCGAGACTTAGCCGGAAGTGATGCCGTTCTGAGGAATTCTAGCTTACGACGGTGGGAGGGGACGAGATAAATAACTCAGGTTAAAGGTTAAAGACACGCCTCCTCCTGGGGGACCCAGACCCTGCCCGAGCCCCCGCGTGGAGGCGCTGTGGGGCCGAGGGCTTCTTGAGCGGGACCCCCTCTCCGGACCTGGAGTTCCGAGCCCCCGAGCTGGGAGGCTGTGCTGACCGCTCGGGGCCTGTGGGCTCTGTCGCCCTGAGCGTCCCCGTGGGGGGGTCCCCAGGAGCAAAGCCACGTTTCAGGGGCCGCCCTGGGGTGGGGCGGGCAGGCGTGAGGAGCTCCGGGCTGGCTGTGTCAGTGTCCAGCGTTGGCCTTGCTCCGTGGAGCCGCAGAACCAGGCCAAAATGAGGGGCCGGATGAAGGGTTCGGGCCCCCCAGGAGGCAGGAGCAGTCTGGGAACCCAGGGGCTCAGAGCGCCGGAGCCCCTCCCCACAGACCCAGCCGTGCACCTGCGCCCCGACCTCCCTGCTGTGAGAGTGAGAGCCCCGGGCAGGGCAGAGGGAGGGAGCCTGCTGTGAGAGCCCCGGGCAGGGCAGAGGGAGGGAGCGTGGGCCTGCCTTTCTCCTCGACTCATTGAACTTGCGTTTACTGCAAACCCACAGGGGCGGAATGAAACTGAGGCGCGTTCAGAAAACAGGAAAAATACCACGACAGGAAAAATACCATGATGAGGCATCGCCTCCCCCCCACCCCCCGTACCATGACGAGGCGTCCCCCCCCCACGAGGCGTCCTCCCCCATGACGAGGCATCGCCTGCCCCCCCACCATGACGAGTCGTCCCCCCCATGACGAGGCGTCGCCCGCCTCCCCCTCCCCATACCATGACGAGGCATCGCCCGCCCCCCCATACCATGATGAGGCGTCCCCCCCCCATGACGAGGCGTCGCCTGCTCCCCCCACCATGACGAGGCGTCGCCTGCCTCCCCATACCATGACGAGGCGTCGCCCGCCTCCCCCTCCCCATACCATGACGAGGTGTCCCCCTCATGACGAGGCGTCGCCCGCCCCCCCCCCCCGTACCATGACAAGGCGTTGCCCATCCCCACCTCCCCACCCCCCTCCCCGTACCATGACGAGGCGTCGCCTGCCCCCACCCCCGCCTGGAGCGCAGAGGGCTCCGTCCTCGTGCTCCTGTGGACGTCTTTGCTCCCATGGCACGCACGCCACCTGTGGGTGCAGGTGCACATGGCACACAGAGGCAGCCACACGCGCACACACATGAGCACGCATGCGCACACACCCCGTCACACACGCACCGCGTGCCCAGGCAAACAGGTGCATCCCTGTGCACTCCCCACGGTCCTGCCGGCTGGGGTTCGGTCGCATCGCCCAGGTAGCAGCACGGGGAGTTCTGGGAGCGTGAGGAAGCCAGGAGGGCCTGTCCCATTGGGCACCTTGTGGACGCACCGCTCCTCCTCGGGCCTGGCCGCCGCCCCTGCCTGTGGCTGAGCTGAGCCGGCAGCGTCCGGCATGCGTGTGGGCCTCAGCCCTCCACAGGTGGCCAGCGGCCAGCCCAGAGCTGCGTGGGCGTCCTTGGGGGCAGCTGTTCACACAAGGCCCGCCCACTTCTCAGAAGTTCCTGGGTGCGCTGGGGTGCTACAGACCGCAACATTTTACTCCGTCTCGAAATGAGGCAGGGGGGCGCCCACCGGACACGCAGCAGCCCCTGGGGAACAGACCCCGGGGCCTGCAGCCCGGGTCCCGGGGCGCAGGTGGTGGGAGTGGCGTTCAGGGTTTGGATCCCAGTCTGTCTGAGAGCTGGTGGCGTCCGCCCCTCCTGTACCCGGGCCCCCGCCCCGTGCAGCTGCGCCTGCGGCTGGGGGTCTCGGTGCCAGAGGGGGTGGCTCGTGGGTGGGTCTGGGGCTCAGAAACCCCCTCTGCGAGGGGCCGCAGGGAGCGAGGTGGCAGAGGTCGGTGACTGGGAGCAGAGCCCAGGAGGCCTCTGGCCTGTTCTCCCCAGAGTGCATCTGCCCACACCTCTGACATCGCACCCACCCATCTGTCCATCATCCAGTTAGCCACCCACGCAAACAGCTGTCCATCCAAACACCCATCTACCCATCCATCCATCTGTCCACCTGTCAATCTGGCCATCCATCCCCCTCCCCACTCATCTACTCACCCATCCCTCCCTCCATCCACCCATCCACTGACCCACTCAGCCATCTGCCCACCTGTCCATCCACCCACTTGTCTGTCCATCCATCTGTCCATCCACCCACCCGGCCATCCATCCATCCACCCGTCCCCCAACCTGTCTGTCCAGCCACCCGTCTGTGCACCCCCCAACCTGTCCGTCCACCCCCCCACCTGTCTGTCCCCCTACCTGTCCATCCACTCACCCGTCTGTCCATCCATCCCCCCATCCGTCCATCCCCCCACCTGTCCGTCCACCCACCCGTCTGTCCATCCATCCACCCATCCCCCACCCGTCCGTCCATCCATCCACCCGTCCCCCAGCTGTCCGTCCACCCACCCGTCCGTCCGTTTAGCCCCCGCCCCATCTTTTGCTAGTTGCTTCTGCAGACGCTCGCCCAGGGCCCGCCATGTTGGGTGTGCAGAGCACAGCGGGTCAGGGCAGAGGGCAGCCTCTGACCGGCGGCCCCGCCTGTGGCTGCTGTGGTCGGTGACCCTGGACTGCCCCTCGCAGGCCCAGGGGGTGGGGAGGCCAGCGGCCTGTCCAGGAGCAGCTGTGACAGGGAGGCAGGCGAGGCTGAGGCAGGTGACATGTGGGGGCCCCGTCATCCCAGCTCCTTGCTGTGGGCCTCCCAGGCCCGGGTGCTACGTTGGGTCTGCACCTGCTGGGTCTGCAGGGTGCTGCCCTGGGGAGGCTGAGCTCCTGGTGACTGGGGCACTGGAGGTGACCCCAGGAGGCTGACGAGGGGCCCCCGGGGCACAACGTCCCCGAAGCCTGCGCCTTCCCCGCCCCTCCCCGTGTGCCAGCTCCTGCCCACTTGGCATTGGCCTGGGGTGAGTGTGGAGGGTTTGGCGCGGGCGCAGCGGCCTTGGGCCTCCAGCGGAGGGGGCCGGCCCCCGCCAGCTGCCTTCCCGGCGAAGCCACGTGTGCCTCTGGTTCCCACCGGGGAGGGAGGCCGGTTTGTGTCCCCCCGCTTGGGATGCTTCCCGATGCTTCGCTCCAGCATTTTCTGCTCGGCAGGAAGGGATAATAGCGAGAGTCGTCGCCAGGCTGGGGCGCCGATCCGGTGCGCGCCGGCCAAGGCGGATGCTCCCAGCGGGCCGTGGGGGAGTGCCTGCCTGCCTCAGGCTGTGTGTGGGGGGGTGTCCGCTGGAGGAGCGGGGAGGGGGCGGCTCTGGGGTGACCCTGGAGAAGAGACGGAGCAGACGAAGCGGCAGAGATGCGGTGATTTCCCGACTGGCTTGCGAGCCCGGTGCGCCCGTGGCAGAGAGAGGAGGGCCCGGTGAGAGCTCCGGGGGTGGGGGCTCACCCCGCCGAGCCGTGCCCGCCTGCAGAGCCCCCAGCCAGAGAGCGGGATTGGGATCTCCCAGCATCCAGGCGTCGCTCAGGGAAGGCGGTTATGCACCAGGACACTGGAAAAGCCATTCCCGCGGGCTTTGTGGGAGACCTTGGCCCTGACCTTGAAGTCTTGGTACCACTGCCCCCCTTTCCCGCCCCCTGCCCCTGCAGGCTGCTGTGAGGGGCTCCCGTCCAGGTCCTGGGAGGAGGGCTGGCGGCCGTGGGCCTGGTACATAGTCGGTGCCTGTTATGTGTCAGTAGGCTGATCCGGGAGGCAGAGCCGAGAACGAAGCCCCCGGCCCCGCAGACGGGCAGTCGGGCGCTGGGCCAGGACGGCTGTGCTTGGTGGCTTTGCCGTGCACCCTGGCATCAGCTTTGCAGCTGGGCACAGCCTGGGCGGGTGCCCTTGGTCCGCCGGCTCACCCACACGGGAGCCGCTGCAGACCCCGCTCACCACAGCTCCCAGGCTGTGACACGGAGCCACCACGGCCGCCGGCCTCGAGCCCCGGGCCCCGTGCGGGGTGAGGAGCCCACAGACACGGCCACGTCGTGGGATCAGTGCTGGGTTGGCGGTGTGGGTGGCCACACCGGGGTGCGCTGTCCACACGCTGCCCAGACCTGGCCGATCTAGAGCCGGGCCTTGCTGAGCCTGGTCACTGCGGAAGGGACCCCTCCCCCTCGGTTACAGACCCCTGAGGGGGCGCCTGCCCAGCTGAGTCAGTGGGCGTGGCCACCGAGCAGACCCCGCTGCCTCCCACGCCTTGTGGAGTCGCTGGTTTGGGGGGGTAGCGCGGCTGTTGGGGGGGTTCGGCACCGGAGCACCCGGAGTGCCTCCCACCTCTTGTCCGCCGTCTACTTGTTTGTTTCCTGGCTTCTGTTTTGTTTTGGGTTAGAGAGCGCGGCGCCGCCGTCCACGGGTCACTCCCCAGGTGCCTGCACCGGGCAAAGCCAGGAGCCTGGGGTTCCTTCAGCCCCCCACGGCGCGGCAGGGACCCGAGGACTCGAGCCCGGGCTGCCGCCTTCCGGGGTGTGTGTCCTCGGGGGGCTGGAGTCGGCAGCGGAGCCGTGGGCTGGGGGCCCCGAGCGGCATCTCACCTGCGCCAGGTACGGTTGCCGTCCCACAGTCTTGGTGCCGCCTGTCGTGGTGGTGCCGGCGTGGCCACCGTGCCCACGCTCTGGGCCTTTGCTCTCCAGCCGCGGAGGTCGGGCGAGGAGCCTGCTGCGTCTTACAGAGACCCGGAAGCTTCCCGGCTATCGAGGGCCTGGAGGTGGCTGCGCCGCCTCTCCTGGGGGTGTCCCTGGAGGCTGGGGCAGCCTGGGACATGGCTGGCTGGCCATGAGCGGAGACTCAGGTGCCGGCAGGTGTCTGTCTCCTGGTCCCTGGACAGCAGCTCCCGAGCCTCCGGGGTGGCCGGGAAGGTGGCAGGGTCGTGTGGGAGTGGTCGCTCCTCAGACGCAGCCGCTCGGCCGGGGGCTCTGCCCTGGGTGCTGATCACAGGGCCCAGCCCCTGCCTCGCTCCTGTGGGCTCCTTGTCTCTGGGCCTCCTGGGAGAGCTGGCCCTGGTGCTGAGCAGGGACAGTGGCCAGGCCGGCACTGCTGCTGTGACCTCTGCAGGGCTGGGGAGGGGCCCGGGGAGGTGGACGGGGTGGTCTCTGTGTGTGTTAGGGATTTTCCAGGGACAGGGAAGGGCGGGGCGGGGTGTCTCCAGGACCCAGCCTGGGGCTCCCCCAGCTCTGGAGGTGCAGGCAATGTCCCCCAGTGCAGCCCAGCCGCAGGGCAGCCAAGGCACTGCCTCAGGCCGGAGCCGCCCGCGGGCCTGGGGCAGATCCGGTTCACCCTCCGCCCGCCTCAGGTTCCCACATCTGCCCAGTGGGACTCAAATACAAGGTCATCGAAGGGTGGACAGAACGTGGACGGAAAAGCAAATGTCCTGGGAGTGAGACGGCCCACGCGTGCTGGGGACGGCGCACGGGTCAGGCTGGGGGCGGCGCACGGGTCAGGCTGGGGGCGGCGTGCACAGGGACGCTTCCACTCCCTCAGAAGCCTGGTTTCGTGGCCGGGCCCAGAGCTTGCCCTGCTCAGTGTCGGCTTCTTCACCCTGGCCCTGAGTTTTCCCTGAAAGTACTGTTTTTTTTTGTTGTTGTTTTTTAAAGATTTTTTAAAAGGATTGTATTGATATGAAAGGTAGAGCCACAGAGAGGCAGAGAGAGAGACACACAGAGAGACAGAGAGAGAGAGAGAGAGAGAGAGAGAGAGAGAGGGAGGTCTTCCATCCGCTGGTTCACTCCCCAGACGGCCGCATCGGCTGGAGCTGCGCTGATCTGAAGCCAGGAGCCAGGAGCTTCTCCCACGTCTCCCACACGGGTGCAGGGGCCCAAGCACTTGGGGCATCCTCCACTGCTTTCCCAGGCCACAGCAGAGAGCTGGATTGGAAGTGGAGCAGCCGGGACTCGAACCAGTGCCCATATGGGATGCCGGCACCGCAGGCAGTGGCTTTACCCGCTGCGCCACAGCACCAGCCCCCCTGTTTTCTTCTTCTTCTTCTTTTTTTTTTTTTTGACAGGCAGAGTGGACAGTGAGAGAGAGAGACAGAGAGAAAGGTCTTCCTTTTTTGCCGTTGGTTCACCCTCCAATGGCCGCCGCGGCCGGCGCGCTGCGGCCGGCGCACCGCGCTGATCCGATGCCAGGAGCCAGGAGCCAGGTGCTTTTCCTGGTCTCCCATGGGGTGCAGGGCTCAAGCACCTGGGCCATCCTCCACTGCACTCCCTGGCCATAGCAGAGAGCTGGCCTGGAAGAGGGGCAACCGGGACAGAATCCGGCGCCCCAACCGGGACTAGAACCCGGTGTGCCGGCGCCGCAAGGTGGAGGATTAGCCTATTGAGCCGCGGCGCCGGCCCCCTGTTTTCTTCTTAAAAGTGTTTCTGTTCTCCCCCGGCTCAGAAGGCTGTGGGCCACCCGGGTTAAAGGTCAGTGGCCTGGCCGCCTCCCAGGTTTCCACGACCTTGCTGTGAGAACCCAGTCTCCTTCCCGGAACGTGGGGGCTTTGCCGTGATGGCTCGGGGCTGCTTGGAGCCTGCGCCTGGTGTTCTGGGGAACTCTGGCCACGGCCGAGCTTCAGTGACCCGGGGACTGGAGGCACCAGAGGGTGAGCGCTGGCAGGGTTCCGGCGCCCTGGGCCAGCCCCCAGTGCAGAGACAGGATGCATCCAGGCACACACTGGCAGGGGGGCCGGCCTGGACAGGGTGGGGGTGGGCGAGCCACAGCCCCGAGGGCATCAGGGGGCCCTCGCTGTCCTGCATGGGCTGCACGGGGTGCGGAGCCAGTGCCGGGCCGGTGGGGCTGCGACATGCAGGTGCCGGGTGGCGTCCTTGGTGAGGCTCCGAGGCCTGTGTCCACGCCCAGCTGCACCGCTTACCCTGTGCCTCTGCGGAATGGGGCAGGGACACCGTCCCTGTTGGGGGCACATCGCCGGCTGAGGGTGGGTTTGTGCCGCTCCACTCCTGTGCCGCCTCCCTGGCCACGCGCAGGGCGGTCCTGGATTCACGACGGAGGCCCTGCCCGCTCCCGGACTCAGTTTCCCCATTTGCGCCCGGCCCAGTGCTGGGGGGTGTGAGTGTCCGGGACCTGGCAGGTCTGGGGGGCCGGGGTGGGGGGTCCTTGCGGCCCGAGGGCTGCCTCTGCCCATGGTCCCTTTTGCTGGGCTGCAGGTGCTCCTGTCAGGCCGAGGCTGTCCCTGGCGGCGTCACCCACTGTCGCGAGCTGGCTTCAAAGCGCCCAGGAGATGGGGCTGTGGGGGGGCCGCACGGGCACGGCCCTGGCTCTGCCTCCCCCGGGGGGGCACGCAGCCCGCTGGCAGCTCCGCCTCCCACGCTGCACCCCCGGAGGGACAGCTGACAGTGGGCTGTGTTGTCCAGCTGAGCTGGGGAGGTGGGGGCTGGGCGCAGGGCAGCCTGATTGGCCCCGAGGCGGCTGACTGACGGGCTGAGAAGCAGCTGATGTCCAGTGAGCAGGTGGCTCCCGCCCGCCTCCTGACCCTCGGCCAGCCCTGCAGGAGGCATTGTTTGCAGTCGGGAGGCGGAGTCCTGGCTGCGGTGGGGGCTGTGGGGTCGGGAGCTGGGGCGGCCCTGTCCCCTCTGAGTGCCCTAAACAAACACAGCGGGACCCTGCTGCCCACTAGGCTGGGCTGCTTGTCACAGGGCCGGCGTCCTGGGTCAGGCCCGAAGTGTGGCCGCGCAGCCTGGCTCCCGCCTGGGGACCAGCCCTGGCGTCTGGAGGCTGGGGAGGCACTGGCGCCGTGGTACCGAGGGGCCACATGACATCCTCAGACTGGGCCACTTAGGAGACACAGGGGTCCCCTTGAGAAGTGGGCGGGGCCTGGCGCTGTGGCGTAGCGGGTAAAACTGCCGCCTGCAGCGCCGGCGTCCCATGTGGGCACCAGTTCGAGTCCCGGTTGCTCCTCTTCTGACCCAGCTCCCTCCTAATGCACCTGGGAAAGCAGTGGAAGATGACCCGAGTCCTTGGCCCCTGCACCTGCGTGGGAGACCTGGAAGAAGCTCCTGGCTCCTGGCTTCAGCCTGGCCCAGTTCTGACCGTTGTGGCCATTTGGGGAGTGAACATCGGATGGAAGATTCCCTCTCTCTCTCTGTCTCTGTCTCTGTCTCTGTCTCTGTCTCTCTCCATAACTCTGCCTGTTGAATAAAATACATCTTCAAGTAGTACCAGGACCGGCTGGAGGGTCCTCCACCTGCACACAGCGCCCTCTATTGGGTCTTCCTGTACAAGCAGATGTGGGCCCTTGTTCTGCCTCCTGGTTTCCCTCCGTCTAAAATGGACTGGGCTCCCGAGGGGGAGGGGTCAGCACTGGGAGGGAGGCCGGGGCCATGTGCTGCCTCCTGGGGTGGCGGAGCCGGGAGCCGCCGTCCAGCCTCTTTGTCCTCCTCTCTTTGTCTTTCCCGGCCCTGGAGTCTGTGTCTTCCGGGGCCTGGGCCCGGAGCTGAGCTGCCCTGGGCTGGGGCTGGGGAGTGGCCGGGCAGAGGCCAGGTCCGCCCTCCCCTCACCCCGCCCCAGCATGGGGCCGGCAGCTCTGAGCCCTGAAAGGAAGCTGGGGTCTCGCCAGCTGTGATTACGGGCAGGGCCTGTATAATTAACTCTAAAAATGGGAGGCCGAGGAGGGATTAAAATAAACGCGCAGAGAGACTGCCGATGAGCTGCGTGCAGAGAATGAGCGGGCTCAGGGCTCAGGGCTCAGGGCGGGGGTCCCGGGGGCGGACCCTGGCGTGCCCGGCCTGGGCTGTCGTCACAAAGCCGGCAGAGTTGGTGGCTCCCAGCAGCAGAGGGTTCGTGTCCCCCGGTCGGGGCCCCGGGTGTCGGCAGGTCGGTCTCCCTCCGCCCGCGGGGGCTGCTGGCCGTCCCGGGGTGGGCGTGGGTGCTCCTGGCCTGTGGCTGCGCTGCACCTGCTGTGGGGCCGCCTCTTGGTGCGTCTGTGTGCGCCTCTCTCTCTGTCTGCTTCAATTAGACTCTTTACTGTGATAAAATCCACAGACGTAGCATGTGCAGCTCCGGCTCTTTTGAGGGGCGCCGCCGAGTGCCAGGAAGCACAGCCGCACCCCGAGCCCTTCACTCCCAAACTGGAGCTCTGGCCCCCGAAACGCTGTCTCCCCACCCCATCGCCAGCCCCTGCACCCCCGGTTCCACTTCCTGTCTGAATCTGAGGACCCCGGCACCCGTGGAGCCCTGGTGTTCTGTCGGCCTCTGGTGTCAGAATCCTCCAGAAACGTGAGGTCACGGAGAGACAGAGGCAGGAGCTGTTTGTGGCTTTTAATTAACTGGAATGAAAACAGGGCCGGCACTGTGGCGTAGAAGGTGACGCTGCCGCCTGCAGCGCCGGCATCGCACATGGGCGTGGGTTCGAGTCCCGGCTGCTCCACTTCCCATCCAGCTCTCTGCTGTGGCCTGGGAAAGCAGTGGAAGATGCCCAAGTCCTTGGGTTCCTGTACCTGCGTAGGAGACCCGGCAGCTCCTGGCTCCTGGCTTCAGATCAGCGCAGCCCCGGCTGTTGTGGCCATCTGGGGAGTGAACCAGCAGACGGTAGACCTCTCTCTCTCTCTCTCCCTCTCCCCCACCCCCAACTCTGCCTCTCAAATCAATCTTTAAAAAAATCCAGCTTTTCAGGTGGAGCAGCCTGTCTGGTGGCCCCCCTCCTGCACAGCTATCTGTAGGACGTGGCCCTCGTTCTAGAAAGTTCTGCCGAAGGCTACGGCTCCAGGGCAGGCAGAGACGGGGCTGCTGACGTGTTGACCCAGTCGGGCCCGCGGCCAGCTCTGGCTTCTGTGACGTTGATTTTATTTCATTTCGCTGTGAGGCGTTGCGGCTGTCCTTTGCCGCGGGGAGGTGTAAGGTTACGGGTAACTCTGCTCCGGTTAATCTCCCGCGTCTGACGGCCGCGCTGCGGCTGGGGAAGGGGGTGTCCTTGTTCTCAGGAAGCCGTGTGTGCCGGGGAGAGGACGGAGCGGGGAGGGCAGCAGCCTGGCCAGGGATGGCCCCGCGGCGGGAGTGGCCCACGCTGTGTCCAGCGGGGGTGGCTTGCTCCTGGGCAGGTCTCTGTGCAGCCTGTCCTGCCGAGCGCGTCCGTTTGTCTGCCTCCCTGAAGGGCTCGTCTGGGCGGGTCTCGGGCCAGGCGTGCTGGGGTCCTTGCCGTGTGACCTCCCGTGCGGGGCTGCATGGGGGGCCGGTGGCTCCTGCTCGCCGGATGCCCACTTGTGCGAGGCAGGTGTATCAGGAGACCAGGCTGCAGGGGCGGGGCCGCTCTGCCTGGTCTGTGTGTGGCCACGGGGACTGGGGGCCCGAGGCTCCACAGCCGGCACCGCCAGCCCCTGCTGCTGCCCCCCCCCCCGCCCCCGGCTTCTCCAGCCGTCTCTGCACCAGGACTAGGAAGCTGCCGTCCTGCCCCAGTGCGTCTCAAGTCCAGAGCAGCCTAGCGGTGGGCCTGGTGATGGAAGTTCGGGGATTCTGACCCATGTGCCCACGCCCTCCTGCTGGGTGGCACACGGGTGAGTCCTGGCCGCTGGCTTTGCCACCTTCAAGCTCTTCTCAGAGCCATGTGCCACCAGAAGCCCTGTGCGTGTGCACACGTGTGGGTGCGTGTGTCTGAGGCTGCTGTGAGAGTCAGCGTGGGAGTGGGCTGAAGCGTGGTGGGTGGGGCGTGCGCGCCCGGCGAGGGGGCTGAGCTTCCTGACCGAGGTGGGTGGGTTTGTGTCTCAGAGCGCCAAGACCCTCCCATCCTTGGCCCGGGGCTTCCTCAGGTCCCTCCCTGGGTCTGTGTGTGGTGTGCGGTCCGGGCAGCAGGTGCGTGTCCGTGTGGCCGCAGGGCGTGGCCCGGGGCTTCCTCAGGTCCCTGGGTTTGTGCACCATTGAGGGTGGCAGGTGCATGTCTGTGTGTCCGCAGGGTGTGGCCTGGGGGTTCCGCAGGTCCCTGAGCCTGTGCATGGTCCAGGCAGCAGGTGTGTGTCCGTGTGGCCGCAGGGTGTGGCCCGGGGCTTCCTGAGGTCCCTGGGTCCCTGTGCGGTCTGGGCAGCAGGTGCGTGTCCATGTGGCCGCAGGGCATGGCCTGGGGGTTCCTGAGGTCCCTGGGTCCCTGTGCGGTCTGGGCAGCAGGTGCGTGTCCGTGTGGCCGCAGGGCATGGCCTGGGGGTTCCTGAGGTCCCTGGGTCCCTGCGTGGTCTAGGCAGCAGGTGTGTGTCCGTGTGGCCGCAGGGCGTGGCCTGGGGGTTCCTCAGGTCCCTGGGTCCCTGCGCGGTCTGGGCAGCAGGTGCGTGTCCATGTGGCCGCAGGGCGTGGCCCGGGGCTTCCTGAGGTCCCTGGGTCCCTGTGCGGTCTAGGCAGCAGGTGCGTGTCCATGTGGCCGCAGGGCGTGGCCTGGGGGTTCCTCAGGTCCCTGGGTCCCTGCGCGGTCCGGGCAGCAGGTGCGTGTCCATGCGGCCGCAGGGCGTGGCCCGGGGCTTCCTGAGGTCCCTGGGTCCCTGCGTGGTCCGGGCAGCAGGTGCGTGTCCGTGCGGCCGCAGGGCGTGGCCTGGGGGTTCCGCAGGTCCCTGAGCCTGTGCATGGTCCGGGCAGCAGGTGCGTGTCCGTGCGGCCGCAGGGCGTGGCCCGGGGCTTCCTGAGGTCCCTGGGTCCCTGCTCGGTCTGGGCAGCAGGTGTGTGTCCATGCGGCCGCAGGGCGTGGCCCGGGGCTTCCTGAGGTCCCTGGGTCCCTGTGCGGTCCGGGCAGCAGGTGCGTGTCCGTGCGGCCGCAGAGCCGCCCCCGCAGCCCGTGCTGACGCCGCCCCTCTCGTCCGCAGTTCCTGTGCCTGAAGAACATCCGCACCTTCCTGAAGGTGTGCCACGACAAGTTCGGGCTGAGGAACAGCGAGCTCTTCGACCCCTTCGACCTCTTCGACGTCCGGGACTTTGGGAAGGTGAGTGGCTGCCTGCCTCCTCCCCCGCCCGCCCCTCCCCGGCCCGGGCTCCGGCCCCTGACCGGGCGGCGTCCACAGCGCGGGCCTGGCCAGCCGGGCGCAGAGCTGGGCGGGGTCTCTGCTTGGGGCCAGGCCTCTGCGTGCGTGGGGGGTGGGGGCAGAGGTGCCCCTCCCCCTGCCATGACCCCCGCTGACGCAGGGGAAGCATGTGGGCATTGCTGCCCCGCCTCCCCAGCCTGGGGTGCTTCCTCCCTGCCGACCCCTGCTCTGGGGGCGCCGGGGGCTGCAGACAAAGCGCTGGTGCAGGTGGTGCCGTCGTTCCTCCACCTGGAGCAGGAAGAGCCGTTCTCACCTGGGTGGGGCTGGGCAGGAGGGCCACAGACAAACAGCCCCAGAGGTCTCCCCGTGTGCCCAGGGCCACTCGGTGGGTGTCCTGCGGAGCCCAGCTGGTGCTGGTGAGGGGACTCTGGGGCTGGGCGGGTGAACAGGGGTCCTGGCTGAGGGTCGCAGGTGGCTCCCTGACCCTCGGTTCCCACGGCTGTGGGAGCTGGGGAGGGGGCGGGCGGGTGCCAGGGGCTTCCCTAGCCGGGAGCTTCTGTCCCTGCTCTCGGCCCCCGACCCGACTTCCACGTGGGGCAGCCTCCTCTCTGTTGCCCCTTGGGGGCCGGAGTTGGGGAGCTCAGCCTGTGCACCTCAGGCCCCGGCAGGCTGGGGGCGAGGCCTGGCCTGGGTGCCTCAGTTTCTCCAAGTCCCACTGCTGAGTGGTGACGGCACCGTCTCTGCGGCGAGCGGGGCTGGGGACCAGGCTAGTGGGGCTGTGCCTGGGGGGCCGGTGCCAGGGCACCAAACCGGCACCTGCCTGCCGCGGTTGCCGATGGTTTCCGTGCCACACCACCTTCCTTCCCTGTACCCCCCGCAGCCGTGGGCGGCACCGTGGTCACCTGTGCTTTGCATCACTCTCTGGGATTTGGCCCGGTCCGGCACAGGCTCGGGGTGCGGGCCCACCCCTGTTGTCCGGGGTCCCCTGGCTGCTCTGGGTGGGGCTCTGGCCATCCTGGGCGCTCTGGGCGGTGCCCGCTGCAGGCGGGAGGAGGGGGAGCGAAGGCAAAGGACCTGCTGGGGCTGCCGGGCCTGGCCGCCTGCCTCTGCCAGCTCTGTGGATGCCCGTTGGCCTGGTTCCCTCCTCGGGACGTCTCGGGCAGGTGGGCTGCACGGGCCCCTGTGTCTGCCGGGGCCTCCCCCGAGCTTGCCCCCTGCTCAGCCAGCCAGGGAAGCCCACGGCTGTTCCAGCTGTGCCCAGCGGCCCTTGGCAGCGCTCAAGCAGGAAGTGGAGCCTTGCTCTGCCCCCTCCTCGCCCCAGCCCTGGTCCTGAGGAGGCAGCAGTGTCCTGTCCAGGAGGCAGGGCCTCTGTCCCCTCCAGGTGTGGTGCCGTTGGAGGCAAAGGACCAGCCGCAGGGCGGCCCTGCTGGGGGCCTTGCCGTGGGAGGGACGGGGAGGTGAGGCCGCGGGCCCCAGCGCTTTGACGGCTGCCTGTCCCTTGCTAACTCACCCTGAGCCCAGCAGGACAGAGGCTGCGGACAGTTGTTCCGGAAGTTTCCTCCTGCTGGCTGCCTGCCCTGTGTTTTTCCTGAGGGCTGCGTTAAAGATACCAGGTTTCGGCTGAAATACGTCCTGTCTGACTTCCCGTGCCACGCGGCGTGGGTGTGCCGCGGGCCGAGCTGTGGCCGCCTGGGCAGTGCGTAGGTCAGCGGGCTTTGCTGGTGGCCGCCGTGGGCCCCGCTCCTCGCTGCTGGCATTGGGAGCCAGGCTCCGGTTCCCGCGTCGTCTCCGTTGTGGGTGGTTTGTCCGGTCCCACAGGGCCGGGGGTGGCAGGCTCACGGTGGCGGGCCCGGGGCGTGGAGTCTGGGTTCTGGCGCGGCTGCTGGGTCTGCGTGGCTTCCTTCCCAGGCCCTGGTCCCTGGAGACGGCCGCTGATGACAGCTGTGACGGCCGCGGCCCCGCCTCTCACTGTCCACTCCCATCATCTCTGCTCTCTGGGACCTGGGTGCAGAACAGGAAGTGGAGGCTCCCGGAAGGCCAGCGACGAGCTCAGGGTCACGCGGCTGGGAGCATGGGGCCCCAGGCCCTCCACGTCCCCCTCCTCCTCCTCCCCGACCCTGCCAGCTCCGGAGCAGCGGTGGGGAGAAGCTCAGCGCCTGCGCGTTGGCGTCGGCGCAGCACCCGGCCAGCCTGGAGCCTCGCTCTTTTAAACAGAGTGGCAGAGAGGAGACGAGCAGAGCTTCCGTCCGCTGGTTCACTGCCCAGATGGCCGCCACGGCCGGGGCTGCGCCAGGCCAAAGCCAGGAGCCGGGAGCTCCAGCCGGGTCTCCCACGTGGGTGCAGGGGCCCAGCACTTGGGCCGTCCCCTGATGCCTTCCCGGGCGCATTAACAGGGAGCTGGACCGGAACAAGAACAGCGGAGACGGAACTCCGATGGGGGTGCCGGCGTCCAGCGTTGGCAGTGGGGACTTGGTCAGCTGGGCCACACCGGCCCCTGGCCTGGAGCCTCAACTTTGTCCTCTGGAAGCAGGGTGACACCACAGGGGAGCCCTCGGGCCGGCTGGTGGGGCTGGGGGTGGCGGTGAGACTTCGGCCGTTGCTGCTGTTAGCGCCACGAGGTCAGGGGCCCCCACGAGGTCAGGGGCGCGGGGCACAGGGGGCGAAGGTCTCAGGAGCCCAGCTCTGGCCTCTGGGGTGGGGCCAGGGAGGGAGGAGGGGCTTCTGCTGCAGCACGGGGTGGGGCCTGGCCAGCTCCTTCTGGACACAGAGTGGTTCCTGTCGCCCTGCCCCCTGCTTCCCACGTCCTGGGGACTGACCCCAGCCGTCCTGCCCCTGCCTCTCACCCCATCTGGGAAGGCCAGGCCCTGGCTCGGCATGGCTCGGCGTGGCTCGGCCCTGCGGGTGCTGTGGGTCCAGGCTCTCCTCGGGCGTGGCCTCCTCCTCAGGTTTGTGGCCATGGCCGCCTCCCCTGGCTGGGCTGTGAGCATCCCGCGGGCAGGGCGAGCTTTGCCTTGGAATTCTGCGGGAGCCCTGCCCAGTGCTAGCAGCTACGCGTGAACGCAGGGTCTGAGCAGGGAGGCTGTGGTGCCCTCCAGGGGTCAGGAGGCCCAGGCTGACCCGGCTGCCTCCAGGGCCCGGCCCCAGATTCTTCCCTGGGGTGGAGCAGTGTGGCCTGTGTGCAGGACACGGTTCCCCCTGCGTGCCCCTGCCGGGCACCTGTGGCACCGCCCAGGCCCGTGGAAGCGCCGGGCCCCACCTGCGAGCTCGTGTGTTGGCCTCTCCGGGCGCCGAGACCTGTCCTGCTTGGGCCTGGGTAGCAGCGGGGCCGGGGTGGAGGCCGGGGTGGGCAACATGGGGCCGAGGGGCCACGTGGGTGTGGGGTCGGGCTGTGCTGGGTGAGGCAGAGTACAGGCCTGAGCTGGGGGGCAGGGTGCTGACCGCTGACCACAGCCCTGCAGGGGCCCGGCGTGGTGGGCGCCGGGTGGGCACGGCCTCCCCCAGCCGCGCCGGCCACACTCGGGAGCAGGAGCAGCCCTCCCTTCTGTGCGTTCCTGGGCCGCGTCCTGTCTGGTGTTTTGCTGTCAAGAAAGGGCCTGAAGCGGCTACAGACAGGACCGAGCCGTCGGCCCGTGGTGCCGGGCTGCCTGCCCCGGGGTTGGGAGCAGGCTGGGGGCGGTGGGCTCTGGGGGCGGGGCCTGGTTCCTGTGATCTGTGTGCCCGGCCCTGCCCGAGCAGTCCTTTTTCTCTCACCACCCCCAGCCTGCGCCTGTCTGCCCGGGACCCTGTCCCACGGCCTGGGGGTCCCTCTCCTGCCCGTGGGGATGGAAGTGCCCGGCACTGGGCCCTCGGTCCTCCTGAGCCAGGCATCACCAGTCGCTCCCAGCACCTCCCCGCTGTGCCCTGGCAGCTTCTCGGCCAGAGCTGGCCCCGGAGAGACCAGCTTGCCTCCCCAGCCCCGCCGTGGCCCTGCCGGCCCTCGACCCCAGGACCCTGTGCTGTGGGCTCAGTGGCCTTGAGGGCTTGGGCAGAGGTGACGCTGCGGGATGAGCTGGGACCGGACCCGACCGACAGCTCCGGCCTGCGCACGCGTGGCTCCCGTGTGGCAGCTGCAGCCGACCCTTCCGTGCGGGGGCCCAGCCGGGGCGACGGAGGTGACGGCGCTGCGTGTCCGCTGTGCCCCCGGGGCGGGGCTGAGATTGCTCCGGTGTCGGCCCCCGGCTGCGGCCAGCTCCCCCGCTCCCTGCCTCCTTGGATTTCTGTCCGTCATCTGCGCACACGTCCCCCAGGCCCTGTCGGGTCAGGGTGAGCACAGCAGGGCCGGGGCTGCCGACTGACCCGCTACGCCCTCTCCAGGTGCAGCCCAGCCTCTGGGGCCTGCTCGCTTCCCCTCCTGTTCGTCCCTGGGACGGGCCTGGCACTCGCTGGCTGCCGTCTCTGACATCGGTGGGACCCGCTGGCCTTCCACAGTGTCCACTCCGCACGCTCACTGCCCGCCAGGAGCAGAGTCCAGCGCGGGGCCACTAACGTCCGAACTCCTGCCTGAACACGTTTCCTGCCTTTATCTGTGCCGCGCGTGTTTGCAGACCCATCCTGCATGCACACATGTGCACACGCACACACGTGCACACGCACACACATGCACACACACGTAGGCACACATACACGCGTGTGCGTAGCCAGGGTCTAAGACGCCCAGCAGGTTCTGACCTGCCATTTAGAAAAACTGACCTGTTTTACTTATTTGAAAGGCAGAGAGAGAGAAGGCTTTTTTCAAGATTTTAATCTAGAGTTACAGAGAGAGAGGTCCTCCATCTGCTGGTTGACTCCCGAAATGGCCACAATGGCCAGGCCTGGGCCAGTCCTAAGCCAGGAGCCAGGAGCTAAGCCTGGTTGCAGGGGCCCAAGGACTTGGGCATCTCCCACTGCTTTCCCAGGCCACAGCAGGGAGCTGGATCGGAAGAGGAGCAGCCGGGACTTGAACCAGTGCCCCTATGGGATGTTGGCGCTGAAGAGATCTCTCATCTGCTGGTTCACTCCCCAGCAGGCTGCAGCGGCCAGTGCTGGGCCAGGCAGAAGCCAGGGGCCTGGAGCTCCATCCGGGTCTCTGTGTGCAGGGGTGCAGGGGTGGTCAGGGGAGCTGGCTGGGGTGGGGCCAGCTGTAGAAGCAGAGGCAGGGGATGGGGTGCAGGTGTGCGTCTGAGACCTGGGACGGGCTCCCCAGGTGGCCCTTGTCCCAGCACCGTTGTGGGAAGACTGTCCCCTGCCCACTGTGTGGGACTGGGCAGGGGCCGTGGGCCTGAGTTCCCGCTGTGGCTGTGACCTTGGGTGGCCTCTGCCTCCTCCCTGGGAAAAGGGAGGAGCTGAATCGAGAGGGCTGGTTAATCCTCGTTGGTTGGCAGTGGCTGGCTGGGGAAGGGTTCTGGGGCTCAGCCATTGACTGGTGATGTCTGCCTGGGCCGTGTGAGGCCCGTGTGTGTGTGTGTGTGTGTCCACTCCTGGACTGGCTGGTCCTCGCGTGTTTCCTGTCCCCAGAGGCTCCGGGAAGCTGCCCTGCTCCTGCTCGTGTGTCCTGATGCCAGGTTTGTGGTTGGCAAGAGACTCCCCCAGGAAAGAGGGGAGCCGGGTAGGCGTTGGCGGGGCGTCGGGGAGTGGACATGGCTATGGCCAGGGATGCCGGCCGGCTCTCCCAATGCCTCTCTGGTGGGCCGTGTCTCCCCAGTGCAGCGTCTTGCCCGACTGGGTTGGGGCCGTTGGAGCCTTGGCAGGGCAAGAGCCCAGGGTGGTCTCCGGCAGCTGAGGTGGTCCTGGAAGGCCTCCTGGAGGAAGTGCCGGGGCTCGAGGACTGGGGGGGTCAGCCGGGTGAGGGTGGTGGTGTGGGCGGGTCCGGGTGGCACGGGCAAAGGTGCTGAGGCCGGCAGAGGCGGGCCAGCTCAGGGTGCAAGGCGGGAAGAGGCCGCAGGGCGGTGGGGGTCGCTTGGGCGTCCGGGGTTTTCAGACGGGAGACCTAGGTCTGCAGGGTGGCCAGCCGGGCAGC
This sequence comes from Oryctolagus cuniculus, assembly GCF_964237555.1. Taxonomy (NCBI): domain Eukaryota; kingdom Metazoa; phylum Chordata; class Mammalia; order Lagomorpha; family Leporidae; genus Oryctolagus; species Oryctolagus cuniculus. Next base: position 235,727,121 of record NC_091432.1, on the reverse strand, counting down.
CAGGAGGAGCCGTGATGAGCTAACAGAGGCACCTGCCGAAGCCTCATACCGGGCCAGTCCTGGCGGCTGGCCGGCACCTGGGGGCTGCCTGCGTGTTTAGGATTCGGCCCAGGGTGCATGGTGGCCGCAGGCCGCGCCTGACAGGGGATGGCTGCAGCCCTGCGGTGGCCACCGTGCGTCCCCGTCCTGGGCCGGCCTCTGCTTGCGGCCTGGGCCTCGGTGCCCCCGTCCGTGGGTGGAAGCGTGGCCCCGTGGCCCTCTTGTCCCCTGGGGTGTCGTTCTCCCCGCGGGGCCGCCCTGAGTCTCGTGGTCCTGTCCTGTGAGGTCGCTGTTGTCCCGCCGGAAATTCGGTTTTAATTGGCCGACGGTTTCCCGTGGTTGTTAACGGTGGCGGCAGAAGAGCTGAGGCTAGCAGGCGGTGCCTCTGGAGTCACGGGAGTGTGGCCGTGGCCGTGGCCGCGTGTGTGTGTGAGGCTGTCCCCAGTGCCCGTGGCCAGGGCGCTGGCCCAGTGTGGAGGATTCCGACTTCAGAGAGAGCTCTCTGTGGTGAAATGGGAAGAACGAGTGGCCACGTTAGGGCTGCGCCGAGCTTGCTAGCGTGACCGTGCCGCGGAGTCCCAGTGCCCGCCTCGTGGCTTCGCTTTGCCTCTGCCCGAGGATCGGTGGCTCCGAGCAGCCTTCGTGTGCTTTTGGTCGCTCTGGAAGGCGCCGCCGCCCTGCAGAAACGCCGCCGCCTCTCTGCCCGTTTTGCACCGGGATCTTCTGCCTGGTGGCGGCTCCCCGCCTGCCCTGGGCGTCCCGGTGGGGCCCGGGCGGTTGGCAGGTCCGCAGGGCTGTTCTGGGGCGGTGCTTGGTGCCATCCCCCCGTTGTGTGTGGTTGTTCTGGCCGGGCGCTCCTGGCTCGGACCCAGGCCATCCTTGCCACGTCTCGTGCCACAAAGTCTCCCCCATGTGTTTTACTGTCAGCCTCGTGGTTCGGTCGTGGATCGGCTCGGAGTGGTTTTTGTGTACGGCGTGAGGTCGGCGCTCAGTGCCCACCCCCGGCGTGGGGGCGTCCATCTTGCAGGCAGTTCCCCGAGGCTGGTCCTGTTCCCTCTGCAGCACTCCAGCGACAGGGCTTGGGAAGCAGGGGCGGCCAGCGGCCTGGGCGGGAAGACGGGCGTTCCCCGAGCGGCCAGGTCGGCTGGGTCGCCGCCTCCAGCGTGCCGGCTCCGGGCCCCGCTCTCCTCTGTCCCCGCGGTCCGGCTGTTCCTGCCAGGCCCTGAGTGCTCAGGTTTCTGTCGCCACAGCTGAGCCCTAGCGCGGCTGCCGGGGGGCGGGGGGCTGCGGCTCCGAAGGCTCTCGGTGTTGGCCAGGTGAGCTCTGTGGCCTTGGCCCCAGGTGGGCAGAGGGAGGGTCGGGGGTGACGCAGAGCGCGGGGGCCGTGTGTCGGCTGAGTCGGCAGTGGGAGCGCAGGCGTCGTCTCCTTAGGAAGCCACCGAGCCCCGATTTCGGGGCCCCGCCCTGGACCCTAATCCACCCAGGCCCTCCCGGGGTCCCGCCTCCCACACCAGAGCAGGTGTCACTTCTGCCCGCATCCATTGGCCACTCAGGCTCACCCACCGGCCCCGACGTGAGACTTTGGGGAGCAAACCTTTTACACCTGGGCCTTTGGGGCCCCCCACACTGCTGCAGGTCCCTTCCCGGGTCTGAGGGGCCAAGGCGGGGGACACTCTGGGGTCACGGCTGTGACAGAGCCAGGGCAGTCCAGGAGCAGGGGTCAGCCCCTCCCCGGCCCCCTGCCTGTCTGTGGATGCGGTTGGCGAGGGGCCCCCTGCACGCCTTCCCTGCCCTGCCCCCTGCCCGTCTGTGGGCACGGTTGGCGAGGGGCCCCCTGCACGCCTTCCCTGCCCTGCGCACCTGCTCAAGGGGCGCGTGTGGGTTCACGGGTGGTGGCAGCGGCACCGTCCGAGCACTGCCCGCCCTCCCGCTGTCCCTGGCCGGGCTGACGCCTGCTCTGTGTCCATGATCATTTCCTGTTCTCCCTCAGGCCCCGGGCCACCAGCCGGCCGGAGCGGCTCCCGGGCGAGGGCCGGGAAGTGAAGCCGGCTCCGGGGAGGGCCGGCGGGCGGTGCTGGTGCGGGCTCCCGGCCTTTGTTGTGAGCGTGTGCCGGGGCTGGCGCTGGGCCGGGTTTACTGCAGGAAGAGCAGTCCAGGCCGGCTCAGCTCAGGGACCAGGCTGGGAAGGCCCGGGCCCTCGGCCTCGTGTGGACCACGCTGGCGTCCAGGGCCCTCCTGGATCCGGGGCTGTGCCCCTGCGACACTGCCCTCGCAGACCCCGCTGCCGGCCATCAGCCTCGGGGTCTGGGCCCCTGGGAGGCTGGTGCCCCCGTGTGCAGGTCCCCGGCCGTGTGTGGCCACCGTGTGTGTTCCCGGCTCGGGTCGCCGGGCTCCGTGTCCAGGCTGCCGACGGGGGGCTGGGCTTCCAGACATTTCCCGAGCTGAAGAAGCTGTTTGGTTTTCATCTGCTCACTCAGCGCCCTCCGTGGGGCCCCTGCGTGGGGCGGGGGCGGGGCTCCCCACGCGTGTGGCAGAGCCGAGGGCACAGCTCTCCCCGCCCGCCTGCTCTGCCCCGCCCCCAGACCACACGCAGGCACGCCCAGTGGCGCTCGTTAAGTAATTAGTTCTCAGTGTTCAATTAAAGACTCAGTCTCCGTCCACGCGCGGCTGGGCCCCGTGAGCAGTGAGACCTGGGGGTGTTCGGGCCGGGAGCTTCAGGGACCCCACACAGGCTCTGTTCCTGGGGACGGCGCTGCCCACGCTGCCCACCGTGGGGAAGCAGCAGACGCAGCTCGGAGGGACCCAGGCCCAGGATCTCCCACGCCGGGTGGGGGAGGGGCCTTGGTGGGCGGGGCCTGAACCAGAAGGGCCAGCCGGGCATGTAGGGTGGCTGTGTGGACCCCCAGGCTGGCAGGGCAGCGGTGGGGGCCCTGGCCACCTCTGCCCGCTGGCCAGGGTTTCTCATGGACTGCCCCAGCCACATGGGACTTCCCCTGGGACGCCATCCTGGGTTGCCCCGGCGTGGGACAGGAAGCACCATACCCGTCACGGCTGGAGCTCTCTGCCGTCCTGCGGTCACTGCCGTGGGGGACTGGACACCTGCCCCGGAGCTGCCGAGTGCTGGAGGCAGAGCCTGGGCACCCGGATGAGGCTCTGGGCCGTGCCTCTTACCGTGTAGGCACCCCCGCCCGTCCAGCGGCCGCTTACACGCCTGGCCCCGCGGGAGGGAGTGCCCGGTTCCCCGACACAGACCTTGGGTCCTGCGCGGGGGTCGACGGGCAGGGCCAGCAGGCAGGGCGGCCGTCTGCTCCTGCCCCAGGACGCCGAGGCCTGGACAGACGGCGCCCTCCTGCCCTGGGCCCCGGGCGGCTTCCACCTCACGTTCCTCTCTGATTTGGGCCTGAAATATTTTTGCTGGTGGCGACAGTGGCTGAACGCCGGCCCCCCCCCCCCCGATGCAGGCGTGTTCAGGAGGGACCCCGTGTCCTGGCGCCTGTGCTCGCTGAGCGGCAACCCCTGGTCCGGGCTCCGGGCGGCCGACTCCGCCCCGCGCCCCCCCAGCCCCTCCCTCCCACCTCCCGGTCCCCGCTGATGCCCTGGCAGGGTCAGCCCCAGGTGTCTTCCGAGTGGGAAGGGAGCCGTGTCCGGGCACCGTGCCGTTGGGACAGAAGTGGCAAAGTCCCGTGGCCGTGGTGGGCGTGGGGCCCAGGGCAGGAGCCGCGGGGGGGCCCCGGGACGGAGGTCGGGGGTTGGCTGTGGGGCCGGGGCTGGGGGCTGGCTGGAAATTCTCCCTCCACTGCTCTGTCCCCTTCCGGGCTGTGTCCTGGGGCACAGGCACAGATCAGCGTCAGAACCAGGCCAGCCCTGAGCAGGAGCCGGCTGGGAGGGGCGGGGCCGCAGGTCCGGTGCGGTGGACTCCCAGGGCCCGGATGTGGCCCTCGGGCGCTGACTCAGTGGCCTGAGTATTTTGTTTTCAGGCTGCGGATGGTGCCGTGGAGGTCCTGGTACCTGGCAGTTTGGTAAAAGTGACCTTGAGCGGAAGGACCAGGGAGGAGGGGCCGTGTGGTCCCGCCCTGGGCTCAGCTCTCTGATGGGGCGCAAGGAGTTAGCCTGACATTCCACCGTCAGTCAGGCCTTTGAGTGAAGCGTTTGTCCCTGTAGATGTGGGTCCTGTCGGGGAGGGGGCTCTGCTCGGACAAAGAGCTTGGGGGCCGTGTCCCCCCAGACCTGGAGTAGCCGGCCCTGGGCCACGGCGGCCGTCCTGCCCCACCTGCCTCCGCCCGACCCAGGTGGGCACACGGAGGGCGCCCCCCCCCCCCCGCCGTGCTGGGAGCCGTGAGACTGGAGCCGCTTCTGGACCGAGCGGTCGGGCCTCCCCTCCCCCACGCCGTGGAGACCCCCCCCCCCCCCAGCGGGGGCTGCTCCTGGGCTGTGTGTCTGCCTTTGTTTGCACACCGCCCTCCCCGGGGACCAGGCCTGCGTCCAGGAATCCTTGCTCCTTTATATTTCTCTTATCTGCTGAGCCCCAGCCGCTCTGCCTTCTCCCAGGAGCCGGGAACCCGGCGGGAGGAGGGGCAGTGCCAGGACCCCACCCCCGCCCCCCCACCCCCCACCCCCGCTTCCTGCCAGGCTTCGGCAGGGCGGGCACGCGTGTGCAGGCGTGTGCCGTGCGTGTTGAGGTTTGCAGCCCTGGTTTCTCCGCAGAGACCAGGCGGCCAGGTGTCCCCGGGGCGCTCGGCAGGAGGCAGGGCCCCTCCCCGGCTCCTTGGCAGTGGTGCCCCGGGGACCCCAGAGCCGTCCGACCTCCGGCACGTGTCCAGGGGCGCGGGCAGAGCACGCCTGGTCGTGGGTCCCTGCCGTGGCTTCGGGCTGTGGACTCGCCCCGCGCTCCCCGGGACCCTGGTGTCAGCAGAGCCATGGGGACCGGAGCCGGGCGTTGGAAAGCGGGCACCGGGCCTGCTCCTGGGTGCCGGGGCAGCGCCGGGCCGAGTGCCCCCAGGCTGGGGGAGGGAGGAGCAGACACAGCGGGAGGCGGTGCCGGCAGTGAGTGGCGCCTGTCCTGGCCTCCTGGCTCTTCCTGCTGTGCCACCGGAGTGAGGGCCCCACAGCGCCGGATCCTCGGCCAGCTCTGCTGGCCTGCACAGCCCTGCTCTCGCTGCGTGCTGGGTGCTGAGTGCTGGGTGCTGTCTCTGCCCTCCCTGGGTGCTGGGTGCTCGGTGCTCTGTGTACTCCCTGGGTGCTGGGTGCTCTGTGCTGGGTGCTGTCTCTGCCCTCCCTGGGTGCTGGGCGCTGGATGCTGTCTCTGCCCTCCCTGGGTGCTGGGTGCTGTGTGCTGGGTGCTGTCTCTGCCCTCCCTGGGTGCTGGATGCTGTCTCTACCCTCCCTGGGTGCTGGGTGCTGTCTCTGCCCTCCTGGGTGCTGTGTGCTGGGTGCTGTCTCTGCCCTCCCTGGGTGCTGGGTGCTGTCTCTGCCCTCCTGGGTGCTGTGTGCTGGGTGCTGGGTGCTGTCTCTGCCCTCCTGGGTGCTGGGTGCTGTGTGCTGGGTGCTGTCTCTGCCCTCCCTGGGTGCTGGGTGCTGTCTCTGCCCTCCTGGGTGCTGTGTGCTGGGTGCTGTCTCTGCCCTCCCTGGGTGCTGGGTGCTGTCTCTGCCCTCCTGGGTGCTGGGTGCTGGGTGCTGTCTCTGCCCTCCCTGGGTGCTGGGTGCTGTCTCTGCCCTCCCTGGGTGCTGGGTGCTGTCTCTGCCCTCCTGGGTGCTGGGTGCTGTGTGCTGGGTGCTGTCTCTGCCCTCCCTGGGTGCTGGGTGCTGTCTCTGCCCTCCTGGGTGCTGGGTGCTGTGTGCTGGGTGCTGTCTCTGCCCTCCCTGGGTGCTGGGTGCTGTCTCTGCCCTCCCACGGGTGCCCGGGGCTGCCTGAGTGTGTGTTCTCTGAGCAGTGGCGCCGGCCACGGCTTCTCACGCACCATGGCGGGGGCCGGGGGGTTGGGGGAACTGCAGGGTTCCAGGGACTCCGGCCCAGCAGGTCTGCGAGGGGCCCAGAGTGGGACTCCAGCCGGCAGCCGGGTGCCCACAGGTGGAGACAGCCTGCAGGGGGCGCGCCAGGCCCGCAGGGAGCCCGCAGCTACCTGGGCCGCGGGAGCCTCAGGAAACCCCACCCCTCCCTGTTCCCAGGGCCAGGGTGGGAGCTAGGGGGGGACTCGGGGGGCCAGCGTGCTCCTGGGTGGGGGGCTGCTGTCTCCGCAGGCCTGCTGGCTGCCCCCTCCCTCTCCCCAGGCCTCCGGAAAAGCGCCCCGGTCTGTGTTGGACGCGGCTCGGCGCCTCCCCTGCCCCCACACCTGCCCGGAGCTGCCTCTGGTTCCGTGGGGGATTGTCCTCGGAGGGCCTGGCTGGCGGCCCTGCCGGGAAGCGCGTGGAGCTGGCACCGGGCTCCTAGCGAGGCCCCGCTCTGGCTGGCCGCCAGGACGCCCCTGCGCCCCCATTGCCAGCCCTGCTCCTCCCGGGAGCCCGCTGGCCACGCTTGTCACGTGGGACCCCGTCTGCGTGCCGTGGGGTTTCGAGAACGTGGGGCCTGGGCTGCTTTACCTCCACGAACAGCCGGGCTGCAGGCGGAAGAGGGTGGGGCTTCTTCTCCCTGGGTGCGGGACGGGTTCGAGTCGTCCAGAGACGTCCCGGGCGGTGTGGGGGCGGCCTGGGCCTTCAGTGCTGCCCCCACGCCGGGCTGCCCGTGCCCCGTGGACGAGGCCGCTCCCACGCCGGGCTGCCCGTGCCCCGTGGACGAGGCCGCTCCCACGCCGGGCTGCCCGTGCCCCGTGGACGAAGCCGCTCCCACGCCGGGCTGCCCGTGCCCCGTGGACGAGGCCGCTCCCACGCCGGGCTGCCCGTGCCCCGTGGACGAGGCCGCTCCCACGCCGGGCTGCCCGTGCCCTGTGGACGAAGCCGCTCCCACGCCGGGCTGCCCGTGCCCCGTGGACGAGGCCGCTCCCACGCCGGGCTGCCCGTGCCCCGTGGACGAGGCCGCTCCCACGCCGGGCTGCCCGTGCCCTGTGGACGAAGCCGCTCCCACGCCGGGCTGCCCGTGCCCCGTGGACGAGGCCGTCCTCGGCGAATGCCCAGGAGCAGCTCCGCCTGCCCGGTGACGGCTTCACGCCCGCGGCCTCTGCAGTGTGTGCGTGGCGGCGGGGTCTTGTCCCGGGACTGGTTGCTCAGGGAGGGAGTGGGGAAGCCGCGGAAGCTCCCTGCGGGCAGGAGGGGCCGGAGCCGGGAGTCCCGGTGGTCCTTCGCCCAGTGTGCCGTAGGGGTCGTCTTGGATTTCCTGGAGGGGCGGCATTTCCGAGAATTCCAGAATTTGTCCAAGTCAGCTTTTTCCTCCAACCCTGCCTCAGGCCTCGCCAGGGACCCGGCCCCTCCCGTCGTTCTGCTCTGCCTCCTTAGCACCTGCGTCCATCCTCAGACCCGTGGTCCAAAGTGGCTGCAAGAGCTCCAGCCATCCTTTCTCCATTTCAGGTGGTGGAAAGGAAGCCAAGTTAAGCAGACTTTTTTTTTTTTTTTAAAGATTGATTTATTTATTTGAGAGGGAGAGAAAGGGAGAGAGAGAGGCCTTCCATCCACTGGTTCACTCCCCAAATGACTGCAACGGCTGGAGCTGCGCCGATCCGAAGCCAGGAGCCAGGAGCTTCTTCTGGGTCTCCCATGTGGGTGCAGGGACCCAAGGACTTGGGCCATCTTCTACTGCTTTCCCAGGCTATAGCAGAGAGCTGGATTGGAAGTGGAGCAGCCAGGACTTGAACCAGTGCCCACATGGGATGCTGGCACTGCAGGTGGAGGCTTAGCCCCCCGCACCACAGCCCGGCCCCTCTCTGCCTCTGCCTCGTGTGGACGCAGCGGCTGTCTCACGTGGATCACGTGGGTCACGTGGCAGTTGCTGAGGCTGAAGGCTGGGAGGCTGCGGTCCTGTGCCCGCCCTGCGGCAGCCGGATTCATGATGGAGTTTGCCAACTCACCCCGGGGGCAGGGGTGCCAGTGCGGCGGGTTAGCCTGGGACACCTGCCCCCCACATCCTCCCTCCGAGCGCCGGCTCCCACCCCGCCCCCACTAACGCAGCCCGGGGGATCGCAGGGGCAGCTGGGGTGCTGGGCCCCCGCCACCACCCCCCCCCCCGGGGCTACTGATGACAGGGGGCTGGGGGCTGGGCTTTCCCGCCTGGGGGCGGTGACAGCTGCCCAGGTCTCTGGCGCTGCTGGGGGTGCCGTGACCCCTGGTGGCTCTAGAAGGAAGCGTGGCCCGTGTGGACCTCAGCGGGGCCCACGCTTGGCTCCGGCCTGGCTCCCGCGCCCCCAGCTCCCCAGCAGCCGTGTGACAGGGAGAGGGTGGGCGGCCGGGGCCGTGCAGCGGGGGCCGGGAGCCTTGGGCTCGCCCGCCAACTGTCGCTCGCTCTCAGCCGGTTGTTCCAGGCTTCACCAGGCTTGGCATCTACCTACACAGGCTGGCGCCCGAGCCGAGCGGGGGCCGGGAGTTGCTTTACGAGGGTGGCGTGGACCCAGCAGGTGTCGGGGTCCATGAATCAGCTTGGAGTGCGCCTCCCCTCCCCCACGTCAGCCCCGGGGTGGGGGCTCCCAGCGTGCGCACACCTGGAGCACGGGCTGCTGGCCTGCCTGGGCCTCCGCGGTCGGCAGTGCCGGGTGAGCCCGCGCCCGCACACCTGGGCTCCTGGCTGCCCTGGGAGGGGCGGGGCTGCTCCCTGGCCTGGGCGGTCTGGGGGGGGGGGAGGGGGGCGCTGCTTCCCTGCTGCTCATACAAACGCTCTTCAGGCCTGGGGGAGGGCAGTGGGTGGGTGCTGCGGTCAGCACAGTACAGCCTGCGGCTGCCTGGCGGCCGGCATCGTCCAGGGGGAGCACGTGAGACGGGAGGGGTGCCCTCCTCTGGCCACGCGTCCCAGCAGGAGGCCCCTCCCACGGCACCATCCGCAACAAGGCGGCCCTGGGGGTCGGCCGTGCACCTGTGCGCGTGGCCAAGGCCAAGCCCGACCCTGTCTTCCGGCACCAGCTGCCCAGCCCGAGGTCCACCGGGGAGGGGCACCAGGGCAGCTCTGCTGGGGTCAGGGGCTGCGGGGCCCCGCTGCTGGGCCGGTCCCCTCCTCTGCGGGTCTCTGTGTCTGCCTGCGGTGAGGCAGCGGGTCGGGACCTGGGCGGCTTCCAGGTGCGGTGCCGGGGACCCCGTGCCCTGCCCCCACTCTCCAGGCCTGGGTGCTGGCTTCTGGGAGGGGAGGGTCTGTGTGCCCTGTGCAGGGGCCGAGGGAGGGTGGGGTTGGCGTCTTGGCCTCTGGGGACCCCCGGCAGGGCCCCCGCTGTGGTGCTGTTGGGCGAAGCGCTGTGCAGTAGGGCCCGGGCTGACTGCCCGCGGGTGCCCCCGTCCTCGCGGGGCCCAGAGACCCTGCTTCTGCCGCCCTTCCCCCCACGGGACAGCTGGGCCGTGCCAGGCCCGTGCTGGGCCTGGGGGAGGGAACCGTCCTAGACTGGTTTCTGTGGAACCCAGGGTCCGGCTCTGCAGTGACCTTGGGCAGCTGCCTTGAGTGTGTTTACAGATGGGGGAGGCGTGATGGTGTCGCCTTTCGCTCCCCACGCCCTGGGCCCCCACATTTCCAAAACAAACAGGCGTGTTTACACTGGCGGGGGTGGGGGACACGCCCCGGCTCACCGAGCTGCTGAGCGAGGGTGGCCTCCAACATGCTGATCCCAGCCCCTGCCCCGTCTTCCCCTCACCCGCCAGGCGGGGGCGCTGTGCCGCGCCTTGCTGTGTTGGTGAGGGCCCTGGGGTGGGAGGAGCAGGCGGGGTCAGAGCCGCTGTCTCACCCCCGGCTCCTGTCCTGGGGGCCACATGTGCCTCCGCTCGCCCCCTGGTCCCCGACGGGACTGGTCCAGGGTGAGTTGTCCGGAACGTTCTCCCTCGGTGGAGGGCCGTGTCCTGGGCCCGCTGTAATCTCGCCAGGCTGTGCCGGAGCGGGTTCTGATCCACAGAGCCGTGCCTGGGCCCTGGCTTCCCGGCTTTAACCCTCGCCATCTGGGCTGTCCACGGGCAGGGCTCCGTGCCCCAGCGGGGCTGTGCAGGCTCTGGCCCGGGGCCGCGTGGGGGCTGAGCTGAGCGCCTGGGGCAGGCAGCGTGGGCTTTACCAGGGCACCGGGAGGGAAACACCGATTTGCCGGGTGAGCTTGCTTAGGAAGACGTCGGCATGCGTGGTGCCCGGAGGCGGCAGCTGCCCGGGCCAGGAAGGGAGCTGTGTAGGGACCCAGCGCCTCAGTCTTTGCAGCCCTGTGTGGGGGCCGCTGCGGCCCGGGGTGGGGGGTGCCGGCTGCAGCCAGAGGCAGCTCAGGGCGGTGCAGAGGAGGGAGGGGTGGCCACAGCCCATTCCTGCCCCCCCCCCCCGTGCCCTGTTCCTGGCCCTCCCACCGAGGGCCCCCCCCCGTGACCTGTTCCTGGCCCTCCCACCGAGGGCCCCCCCCCGTGACCTGTTCCTGGCCCTCCCACCGAGGGCCCCCCCTCCCGTGACCTGTTCCTGGCCCTCCTGCCGAGCCACGAGCGTTCTGTGCGGACCTCGCCGAGACTCGGCCGCGGCGTCCCATCCAGGGCAGGGAGCTTCCAGCCCAGTGCCCCGTCCCCTGTCCCCCCGCCTGCCCCGTCCCCGTCCCCCCTGTCCCCCTGCCTGACCCCGGCCCCGTCCCCCCGTCCCCCCGCCTGCCCCCGGCCCCGTCCCCCCGTCCCCCTGCCTGCCCCCGTCCCCGTCCCCCCCGTCCCCCTGCCTGCCCCCGTCCCCCCGTCCCCCTGCCTGCCCCTGTCCCTGTCCCCCCCATCCCCCTGCCTGCCCCCGACCCTGTCCCCTGTCCCCCCGCCTGCCCCCGTCCCCTTGCCTGCCCCCGGCCCCGTCCCCCCCGTCCCCCTGCCTGCCCCCGTCCCCCCGTCCCCCTGCCTGCCCCTGTCCCTGTCCCCCCGTCCCCCTGCCTGCCCCCGGCCCCGTCCCCTGTCCCCCCGCCTGCCCCCGTCCCCTTGCCTGCCCCCGGCCCCGTCCCCCCCGTCCCCCTGCCTGCCCCCGGCCCTGTCCCCCCCGTCCCCCAGAGTGTGCCCGTCTCAGGAGGGGAGAAGACCGTGTCCCGGGCCGGCTCCCTCCCGGGTTCCCTGCTGGGTGGCCCGGCCGGCCGCCTTTCCCTGGGGAAGCCCAGTCAGGGTGCGTTCGTCCTGCTCAGGGCCGCCCCGGTGTGGACCTTACACGCCGAGTCTCTGAGGACAGCCAGTGGCCGAGGCCTTTGGAGCAAGCGCCTTCGCTCAGGCTTGCAATTCTTCTTCTTCTTTAAGATTTATTTTTATTTTATTTGAGAGAGAGAGAGGTCTTGCACCCACTGGTTCACTCCCCAGATGCGTGCAGTAGCCAGAGCTGGGCCCGGCTGAGCTGGGAGCTGGGGGTCCCTCCGGGTGTCCCGTGTGCTGCCAGGGACTCAGATACCTGGGCCACCACCCACCTGCTGGCCCCGGCCCCTGGCCCCCCCCCACTTCCTGTCTGTGACTTTGACTCCTTGGGGCGCCCTGTGCCTGGGCTCCCCGGGGACCGCAGGTGTGGGGGAAGCGGAGGCTGCACCGGCCACCCCGCCCTCACCGTGACCGAGGCGGCCACCTCCCCTGCTGGGCTACTCGCCGGGGCCTCGTCCTGTCCCCTGCCCAGGTGCCGTGGGGGCCCAAGGGGGAGCCCCCGGAGGGTGTGGGTCTCGGGGTGCTGGGACTGCCCGCTGCTCTGTCACTCAGGTCGCCGTTTGCCCTGACGTCACCCCTCAGCCCCTGGGGTCTGGGAGTCTCTGTGGGGGGTCCCTGGCCAGGGTGAGTGGACTCTCGGGCAGGTCCTGGGGAGTGTGTGTTGGGGGTGTATGTGATGGTCGGGGGCTGCTGGCCTGAGGCCCTGGGCTGGCTCTATCTCTGCTGGCTTCCGCGGGGCGTCCCCTCCCTGGGAACGCCCGGGGTGGGCTGGGAGCCTCTGTGACGCTGCTTTGTTCCCCCTCCAGGGGCTGTGGGGGCCTCATGCCCCGCCCCCCACCATGGGCCGCAGAGGTGAGAGGGGTGGGCCTCCCTCCCTGAATGGGCCTTGTCCCAGGGGAGGCGGGGGCTTCTGGGCCCTCCTCCCCCCGCCCCCTCCCCTGGGAGAGCCAGGCTGCCCAGGAACAGGAGCCCGGCCTCCGTGTGGCCTGGGAAGGTGCTGCCTCGTGGGGCTGGACGGGGCGAGAGAGGCTTGAAGGGCCGTGGCAGGACTACAGCGGCCTCCGCCTTGGGGAGAATTGGCCCCTCCCCCCACAGCCCCCTGACCGGAAGCAAGGGGTGTGTGCGCACCCAGTGGTCCGTGCAGAGTCTGCGGGGAGGGGCTGTGACCTGCAGAGTTCCTGCTCTCCTGGGCCCCCCCGGAGCCACCTGCCCGCTGTGGACGCAGGTGCCGCCCAGCGGGCCCGGGACACACACAGGTGTCTGCGTTGCTGGCTCCCGGCCCCTGCCTGGGACTCCGCTCTGACGCTGGACGTCGCAGGCCGGGGTGACAGCCAGGCCTCACGGGGCGCTGGACAAGGCGTCTGAGGCGGGGGGATTTTGAGGCACCCCGGGCAGGGGCCTGACGGGGGCTGAGGTCAGGTGGGGGACAGTGAGGGACGTGGGAGCGCCTGTGCCGTGTGAGCGGCAGCTGTTTGCGGCTTGTGCCGGGCAGAGCCGTCGCCGCCGCAGCCGTCCGTGGCGAGACCGGCCCTGGCGTCGCTGGCCCGGAGTGGAAGGGTCTGAGTAGCACAGCGGCAGGGCCACCCGAGCACGCGGCCCTGAGACACGGGGTGGGGGATGCGGCCGCAGGGGCTGCCTGCTGGCTCGGAACAGGCGCGTGTGTCCAGGTCCTCCGGGGAGCTGTGCAGAAGGGCCTGGCGCGTGGACTCCGCCTGTCGGAGGCGTCTCGGGACCTGGAGGGAAGTCTGGGTCACAGGGCTGACGATGAGCGCTGGGGACAGCCGTGCCCCCGTGCCTGGCTTTGGGGCTGACGTCGGAGGGGCTCTGGGCTCAGGCTGGGGTCAGCCTGGCTGCCCGGGGGCTCCACACGCCCCGGCGTCCTCAGGGGGCCTGGAGCGTTGTGCTTCTGTGTGAATCCAGCCGCTCCAGTTCCTTGGAGGCAGAGGGAGAGGCACCCGCTGTGAGCGCGTGGCGTGGGGTTCAGAGTGTGTGCAGGAGCTTCCCGGACGAGCCACCGCGGGCTGCACGTGGGAGGAGCTGCGAGGTGGGGAGGGACCAGCACGGGCGTGGGAGGCGGGACACGGAAACGGCCATCGTGATCATGCACTCAGCCGTGAGTGTGCCAGTGACCTGTGCGTGCATTGGTGGACGTGTGCACACGCGTGTATAACATGTACACCTGCATGGGTGCGTGCGTGGATGAGCGAGTGCATGTGTGAGCACGTGTTTGTATATGGGTGAGCGTGTGTGTGTACACGGGCGGGTCATGTGCACATGAACACACGTGTATAATGGCATGAATAGGTGTACATGCGTGCCTGCACATTGCATGTACACAAATGGGTTGTGCACATGTGAGGACACACATGTATGTACATGGGTGATGTGTGCATGTGCACACATGTGCATCACACAAATAGGTGTGCATGAGTGCACAAACGTGTGTATCACACAGTGGGCTGTGCAGTGTGAGCACACGTATGTGTATGTGTAGATGTGTGAGTGCACACGTGTGTGCATGAATAGGTGTGTGCACATGCGTGTGCGTGTACACAGGTGGTGTGTGCGTGTGTGCGCACAGCCGTGGCTGTACACGTTTATGTGCCGGTGTGCGCTGGTGCTGGGTTCCGAAAGCTCACCATTCGTCCTGAACTCCCTCGGCTGCGTCTGCCCAGTCGGGTCAGCCCCCGTGGGCGTTGGTGAGGGGTGCGGGTGCGCCGGCCCCTGGGGAGGCCCCCGGGCACTGCCAGCACCCGCTGCCCCGTGGATCCCGTCACGGGGAGCTCGCGACCCCAGCTGCAGCCCCGGCACTCTGGGGGCTGCTCTGATGGGGCCAAACCTTTCTCCTGCCACCTCGGTTTCCCCGTGTCCATCTCGGCCCAGAACCCATCCAGGACCCCGCGTCCCCTCCGCCTTCTGCTGACCCTCCTGAGCTGGCCTGTGACCTCTCACCTCCTGTGCTGGCCTGTGACCTCTCACCTCCGTGCACGAGGTCTGCCCAGTCAGCTCAGGTCTGCTCGTGCCGTGGGCAGGCCCAAGACCACCCTGCGAGGCCGTCTGCTTGCCTGCGGGAGCTTCTCCCAGAGCAGGGCTTAGGTGGGGGCCAGCGTCTCCCATCAGACGCCCGGGGCATGGCCAGCCCTGTCTCCCTCGCTGTCCCTGCCAGCTGCCCTCGCTCTGGCCGCCCCAGGGAGGGGCTCGCCAGCCTGCTTGGCTCCCCCTCTTCCGGCTGACCCTTTTCTCTGGGGTCAGGTGCACAGAGCTCCTTCGGGGTGCACGAGTGCCCGGCGCCAGGGCTGCTCGCCGAGTGCAGGTGGCCCCCGGGCCTCTCGGCCGTCTCTCCCCAGGCAGCGTCTCTGCCTGCCTTTCGGGACGGCTTCGTGTCCGCGCCCGCCACCTCTGGTCCTAGAGAATCAGTTCTGGGGAAGATGCACTCCCGTCGGTCCTGCCGGTGGCCAGGAAGCCCCCGGAGCCCCCCAGCGGCAGCGCCCAGGGCAGGGAGAGGCCGCCTCAGCCGAGTTTCCTGCGAGAGCACAGGAACTGGGCTTGGCGGCTCCGACTGAACCAAGCAAACCAGACTCCCGGAGGAGAGCGGCAGGAGTTCGCGGAGCGTCCGGGAAGCTGGCCGGGCCGTGTGTGCGGACACCGCGCCCGTGGCTCCGACTGCGCTGCCCGAGGCCACAGGTGTGTGGTTGGCTGTCCTGTGGCTCTGCCGTGTCCTGGGGGCACCTGCCGGGGTGTCTTGCGGACAGGTGTGCCGGGGACTTGGACATGCGCTAGTCCACCGCCCAGATCGACAGCGCCTCCTCCAGGGGGCCTCCCTGATGCCCCTGTCCAGTGCCTGGTGAGGAGACCCCCGTGGGAGCTCCCTGCTCCCAGCACAGTGCTGTCGAGTGAGGGCCTGGGCGCCCGGGTCTGCAGTGGAGACCAGCTCCAGAGCCAGGGCTGTGGTGTCCAGCCCGGCCCTCTGTCCCCGGGTGGCTGTGTCAGGGGGCCCTGGCTCCAGGGCAGCTGGGGGACCACAGGCGGAGTCTGCAGCCGTGGCTAGCCCCCGCTCTGGGAAGCCGAGGGCCGAGTGCGTCCGTGTCCGTGGTCCGTGGACTCGCGAGGATGCTCATCCCTGGGGAGCCCGTGTGGGAGCCGGGGAGGAGGTCATGCCAGGCTTGGGGGTCAGCCGTGGTCCTCGGCCGCTCCCGTGCGGCTCTGAACCCCCACCGGAGACCACTCGGCCTGGGCGGCACCTCCCGGACGTGGGCCGAGGGGCGGGCGCCGCTGGGGCATCTCGCCGAGGCGTGGCTTCCTGGTGGAGGGCTGGTAGGGGTGGCCTCTCGCTTAACTCCGCCCAGCGACAGGGCCCACAGAGGACCTGCAGCTGTCCATGTGCTCCGTGTGTGTGAGTGACTGTGCACGCGTGTGAGCAGCTGTCCGTGTGCTCCGTGTGTGTGTGACTGCACGCGTGTGAGCAGCTGTCCGTGTGCTCCGTGTGTGTGACTGTGCACACGTGTGAGCAGCTGTCCGTGTGCTCCGTGTGTGTGAGTGACTGCACGCGTGTGAGCAGCTGTCCGTGTGCTCCGTGTGTGTGAGTGACTGCACGCGTGTGAGCAGCTGTCCGTGTGCTCCGTGTGTGTGACTGTGCACGCGTGTGAGCAGCTGTCCGTGTGCTCCGTGTGAGTGCACGCGTATGAGCAGCTGTCCGTGTGCTCCGTGTGTGTGAGTGACTGTGCCCGCGTGTGAGCAGCTGTCTGTGTGCTCCGTGTGTGTGAGTGACTGCACGCGTGTGAGCAGCTGTCCGTGTGCTCCGTGTGTGTGAGTGACTGTGCCCGCGTGTGAGCAGCTGTCTGTGTGCTCCGTGGCTCACGCTCCTGGGTGGCCTCCCTGGGGGCTGTGGGTGCAAGGGAGACGGTGTCCACGCTGGCCAGGAGCATCCGGGCGGTTCAGGGAGAGGCAGAGCGCGCCTGGGAAAGGCTTCCATGGGTGGACCAGGAGGTCCTGCTGTCGCCTCTTAGGGCTGTGACCCCGGAGGAGGGGGGAGAGGGGAGGGGAGGGGAGGGAGGGGTCTCAGAGCTGTGTCTGTGGGAGGAGGGGTCTCAGAGCTGTGTCTCCCAGGGGGGAAGGGTCTCAGAGCTGTGTCTGTGTGTGGGGAGGGGTCTCAGAGCTGTGTCTGTAGGAGGAGGGGTCTCAGAGCTGTGTCCCCGCTGGGGGCAGGGGTCCTCCCGGCCTGTTTCCTCAGCTGGTCCCCCTGCACAGGGCAGTGGTGCCCAGTGTGATGGCAGAGGTGTGGGCTGTGGGCGGCGGAGCCCCAGGGACCCCCATGGGAGCCGCCCATGGAGACGCCTGCTTCCCAGTCCCTGGCTCACCGTCTCCACCCCTGGGAAGAGAGAAGGTCCCTGGGAAAAGCCGGAGGTAGAGTTAGAGCCGCTCGCCCGCCCGCCCGCCCGCCCTCCTGGGGCTGTGTTCCCGTAACTCCAGGCCCGCAGGGAGCCAGGCGGCAGCCTGAGTACCTTGCAGGCAGTGAGTCAGCCCGCTGGGCAGTGCCGCTGCCCTGCCCTGGGAGAGTCCCTGTGGTGGCGTGACCACCTCTGTCCCACCTCCCACGCGGTGCACTGGGGCGGGGACGGGGCAGGCACTGGGCGTCTCCGCCCCTCCTGCAGCTGCAGCCGTGGAGCTGGGCGTGGGCAGGGAGTGTCTGGGCGGGCGGGAGCGAGCATTCACAGACAGTGAGTGGCCCGGGCCCACCCAGCGGGCTCCCCGGCCCCCGGCACACTTGGCCGGGTTTGCTGGCCTCGCACAGCCACGGGGCCCAGCTCCAGGCCCTCGTATTGATGTCGGGGGCTGTGGTCTGTCCACCCGGCTGCTGCCCTGGCCTTCGGGTCCAGACGGCACCCCTGGGCCTAGCGACGCCCCAGTGAACCCAGAGGACAAACCACGAGGCCGTCTCGTGTGAAGCTGGCAGCCGGAGCCCACGCAGAAGCCGGCTGCTGTCTGGGGCTGTGGCAGGCCGGCACCAGCTCGGGCTGCAGAGGGAACCCCGGTTCCGAACCGGCCCTGCCTGAAACTTGCTGGGTGGCCGTCACGGGTCACTTGCGCCCCCCCAGCTGGGTTTGGGCTTTTCCTCTGTGAACTGAAGAATTGGACCAGATGGGGCCACGCCCCTTCCCCTAAGGGCTCTGGTTCCAGCCAAGTTGCCCGGTTGGGAGCAGGGCGACACCGCAGGGCCTCACAGGACGCTTGTCCTGATGTCGTGGGCTGGTCAGTGTCGGAGGGACTCCACGGCACATCGCGGATGGCCAGGGCCTGCTCGGAGCACTGTGCCAGGAGGGCTGCAGACATGGCCTCTGGTCTGCAGGATCGATTGGCGATGCCTGCCCTGGGCGATGCAGCCCATGTGCCATCTCCACGGCCTGGGAACCCGAGAGAAGGGGTGCAGCGGGGACTGGGTGACGACTGGAACCCTGGTCTCCGGCGTTTTGTGCTGGCTTCTGCCTCTGCCGGTTCGTCGTGATCTCAGATGAGTTCCTGGCGGAGAGCACAGTGCCCCGCCCCACCTGCCTCCCCCAGTCTCCCTGCCCGGCTCCCAGGGTGTCCAGGTTTCCTGGCTGGGTCCTTGGCTCCCCTCCCTGGGGGTGTGGGAGCTGGGCCTTGGCCCTGTCGACCTCAGCCCAACAGGGGGCTCCATCACTGCGTGCTGGCGGGCGGCCTGGCCAGTGCAGCCGATTGCAATGGGGGAGGGGATGGTGGGAGGGGCGGGGGGCACTCGGGCTGGCCCACGCCAGCTGTGCTGGAGACGAGGGGGAATAAACTCAGCCCCCCATGTCGGGCAGCCGTGGAGACGTGGGGGGGGGAGGGTGTCGGGGGAGGACCAGGGTCACTCTCTTCTCTCCCCTCCTGGGCTCCGTGTCCTGGGGGGCGGGGTCCCGAGGCCTCCCCAGCCCTGCCCTGGACGGTGTCCTGGTCACAGTGTTGATGTCCTTGGGGCTTCTGCTGGGCCACCTGTGGGAGGGGCTCACCCGTGCCTCCAGGTCTGTTCCCTGCACGTGGCTGGCGACCCCTGGATGTGATCCAAGCCGGGGGCACCTGCCAGTCAGACTCCTGGCAGGGAAGTGAGGGTGGGGCATCCCCGAGGACCCCAGCCCTGGGCGGCTGCTCCCCAGGGACCCTGCCCGGTCGGCGGCCACAGAGACGCTCGGGCCCCTTCCTGCTGGTGGGTCCTGTGAGGGCAGTGGCTGGGTTTGGGTTCAGGCTCAGGCCCAGGCCCAGGGCCACCCCTGCCATGAAACCTTGGTGAAGTCAGCGGCCTCCTAGGCCCCGCCTCCTCCTGCAGGGGGTGCGTGGAGGCGGGGACACACGCAGGGGAATCGTAGAGGGCGTCCAAGGGACTCGGGGAGGGGGGTGGGTGGCTGTTCGGGCTCACTCTTCTCTCTTCTCCCCTTCCTGCATCGGGAGGGGTGGGGGAGAGGGATCCATCCATCTGATCAACATCTACTACCCATACACCTGTCAATCTACCCACCTATACCTGTCTGCCACCCACCCACCCATACACCTGTCAATCATCCACCCACCATACACCTGTCAATCACCCACATATACCTGTCCACCACACACCCACCCATACACCTGTCAATCATCCACCCACAATACACCTGTCAATCACCCACCCACCCATACACCTGTCAATCATCCACCCACCTATACCTGTCTACCACACACCCACCCACCCATACACCTGTCAATCCACCCACCTATACCTGTCCATCACCCACCCACCCATACACCTGTCAATCATCCACCCACCTATACCTGTCCACCACCCACCCACCCACCCATACACCTGTCAATCATCCACCCACCATACACCTGTCAATCATCCACCCACCCATACACCTGCCCATCATCTATCCAACCATTCACCCACTCATCCATCAACTTAGTGTCCACCCACCCATCCTCCCACATCCTCCATCCACTCCTCCTACAGCCCCCCAGCTATCTCCCACCCCACACCCCTGTCCACCGCCCCGCCTGCGTGTCCACCCGCCGGTAGAGCAGACAGGGGCCTCCAAGGCCGAGGCGCAGGGGCCAGGCCGCCCCCAGAACCTTGGCCTCCCCCGCGCTTGCACCTGAGGGTGTGATCAGACCCTGAGAGCAGGGAGGTGTCTGGATTTGGGGGGCTGCGTTTCAGATCACGCTGAAAGCTCGGGCCAGGTGCAGGCAAGAGGACCGGGCTGGCTCTGAGACCACGCCGGGGCGTGCCCATCCGTTCCCTTTGCTGCCGGTGGCGCTGCGCTTGGCTCCGCCCTTCTCTGGGGACAGCCGAGCCTCCTCCCTGCTTCCAGGGGTCCCAGTGAGTGCGTGTCTTGGTTTTGCTGCTCAGCTGTCTTGGGGCCTGAGGTCTGAGGTCCGGCTCGAGGCATCTTCCTGCCCCCTCCCCTCCCTGCGCGCTGCCCTGCGGGGAAGCGGCCGAGGTCTCTGCCCCGCGGTGAAGCTTGCGGTGGGCCATGACCATCTCCCGACAGCTGCCCCTCGCGGGCTGCACCAGGGTTTTCCTCCCCGCGCTCCCCGCGTGTGGAAAGGAGACAGGATGAGGGCCTGCGCGGGGGGAGCGGCTCCGGGCCTGGCTCTGCAGGTGCCGCTGCGCTGCCGCTGCCCGCGGGTTTTCTGTGCAGCGTGTCCAGTGTCTGCCGTCCGGCTGCCGAGCTGCGTGTCCGGGACAGCTGACGGGGCAGGCCTGCGGCTCGGGCTGGGGCCGTGCTGGCCCCGCTCGCCCGTCCCCAGTGCCGCTGGCGTCGGGGCCAGAAGGCTCTCTCGAGCGTCCATCCTTGGTGAGAGGTTCCGGTGTTGCCAGCCCTGCTGTGCCCAGGCAGGGGCATCGGGCAGGTTGCCTGGGCCGTTTCAGCCCCAGTCCTTGGTCCCAGCTCTGGGGAAGGCGAGGGGTGTGTACCGTCGTGGCTCCCACAGGGGTGTGGCCGACCCTGCAGGGGGTTCCTGGTGGGTGGAGCATGCATGGGGGGGTGGGATCTTCGGGGACCCTGGCTCTCGGTGGCGGCTTTGTCACCTGTCAGGTAAAGCTGAGGTTGAGCAGTTGGGTGGTTGGGGGGACGTCGTGAGACGCGTATGGGCCCCCTCAGTGTCTGCCCCTGTGCACCCTGGGACCTCCGCGGCCACAGAGCCTGGCGGCGTGGGCACGCTGGGGTCAGGCCGACCACTTCCTGAGGGGTCGCCGGGTGACCTGGGCCACTGCCCTCCACGCCAGTTCTCAGTGTGTGCACCTGTTCCGCGGAGGCCGCACACAGGAAGTGACGTCATCTGGTGCTGACCCGACCGCTCGGCATAGGTGAGCCACCGCGAGTGGTGGCTCGTGTTCCGCCTGGGTGCTCATCCACCCCGTCCTCTCCACCCCCGCCCACCCACTCCCCCACCCGAGCAACACTGGCCAAGTGACCCCCGTGTGCCGGGCGCGTGGACAGCGGGGTCGGAAGGCCGCGTGCTCGTTCGTTTCCTGTAGGTCCCGTGCCTGCTCACCTTCCCGGGAGCCTGCGCCGTGCTGGCCTCCTGGTGGCTGGAGCTTGAATGGAGGGGGAGGGGCGCTCTGTGGCGGCCACGGCAGGGGGCGGGGCTTGAGCTCCTCTTTCAACCCCTGGCCGAGGCCCAGACTCGGCCTCTTGGTTCGCTGACAGCAGGGTTCACCTGGGGCTTGCAGAGAGGGGGTGCGGCTTCTGAGCCCAGCCGGCGCTTCTGGGCCAGAGACATCCAACCTGTGCTGTTCTCGTGAGCTCTCCACCAGCAGCTTTGTGTCCAGACACCTGCTGCGTGGGCGCTGTGCGTGGCGGTCGGGAGTCGCCCACGGGCTATGCCTGGCTGCGTGGGCGCTGTGCGTGGCGGCCGGGGAGTCGCCCACGGGCTGTGCCTGGCTGTGTGGGCGCTGTGCGTGGCGGCCGGGGAGTCGCCCGCGGGCTGTGCCTGGCTGCGTGGGCGCTGAGCGTGGTGGCCAGGGAGTCGCCCGAGGGCTATGCCTGGCTGCGTGGGCGCTGTGCGTGGCGGCTGGGGAGTCGCTCATGGGCTGTGCCTGGCTGCGTGGGCGCTGTGCATGGCGGCCCGGGAGTCACCCACAGGCTGCACGGTGCAGGCCCGGGGCTGCCTCTCACCCTTCCTGGACGTGCTGGCCCCTGGGAAGGGGCTGGGCGGTGCTGTGCGCCCGTGGATTTGCAGCCGGCGCCCAGGCCCGCACAGCCCCCGCGGCCGTCCTGGGCCCTTCCCACCACCGTCCGCCTCTGCCGGTCACAGCGGCGCCCAGGCTGCCGACTGGGGAAGAGAAGGGGAGCCGGCTCTGCCTGCCGGCCGGGAGGCTGGGGCCGGGGCTCGGTCAGTTCCACCGAGACACGGGAGCCCTGGGCAAGGCAGACTCCCGGCCCCAGAGCCGCTGCGAAGAATCTTCCAGCTGCCTGTGCGGACACCCGTGGCCTGCTGGTGTGTGGGGCCCGGGGGCCCGGGGGTCCCAGCAGCCCCGGCTGGGTGGGGCCGGAGCCAGGTCGGGGCCCACTGTGCAGACTGGCTTCAGCTCCGCGGTGGACTCGGTGCGCAGGGCCGCACACGGGATTCCGTGTAGGACTGGTCCTCTGGGGGGCTCAGCTCCCCAGCTCCCCCCACCCCCGCTCCTTTTCTGAGGGGCTGGGCTGTCTGTGGGGGAGGGAGGGAGGCAGGGCCTGGTCTTCCTTCACTAACTGGGAGTGGGGATAAAAGCTGTGAAATGTCACGCTGTGACATTTGCGTTGTGGGAGGAGCCAGCAGTCTGTCCCTGAAGGGGGCTCCAGCCAGGGGCTCCCCGGGGAGCTGCCGTGCCCTGTGCTCCTCACTGCTCCGGAGGGTAGCTCTCGTGTGACCCACGGCCATCCCAGGGTCCCCTGTCTGCTCCCAGCCACACTCGCCTGGGCCTGGCCATTGCAGTGGGGCCCCCACGTGGGCCCCCAGCTCTTCCCTCCCTGCACAGTGCCAGCAAGAAAGCTCACAGCCTAGGAGGACAGAGGGTGGGGCCCCTGGCACAGCTGGCCTGAGCCGCAGCTGGGCTCCTGCTGGCTGGCGGCGTGACCGCAGGTGAGGAGCCACCCGTCCACTGCTGCAGACCCGGCTTCACGCAGGAAGAGGCTGGCTCTGTCCCTGGGGCCGTGGTGCCACAGCACGGAACAGGGCTCGCAGCTCGGCCAGCAGTGGGCTCTGTCCCCTGCGTCCTCCCTGGGCGCTGGCCCCTCCCCGCTCTCCGCGGAGGAGTCTGTGCCGTGTCCGGCTCGCCGAGGCGCAGTGCCGCAGTTGATTGGCAATGTCTGCCTCGGGCGGCTCGTGTGGCCCGCGGTGGCCGAGCCCGTGGTGCCTCCCGCGTGCGGCCTTCTAACTGCTGCTTCCATTTCTGCCCCCTCTGTGTTCAGAGCTGTTGGCCTGCGCCGCGGCTCACTAGGCTAATCTTCTGCCTGCAGCGCCGGCACACCGGGTTCTAGTCCCGGTCGGGGCGCTGGATTCTGTCCCGGTTGCCCCTCTTCCAGGCCAGCTCTCTGCTGTGGCCCGGGAGGGCAGTGGAGGATGGCCCAAGTGCTTGGGCCCTGCACCCCATGGGAGACCAGGAGAAGCACCTGGCTCCTGCCTTCGGATCAGCGCAGCACCAGCTGTAGTGGCCATTTGGGGGGTGAACCAATGGAAGAAAGACCTCTCTCTCTGTCTCACTCACAGTCTAACTCTGCCTGTCAAATAAAAAAATATTCAGAGCTGTTAAAAGCCGAGAGTCAGAGCGAAAGCCCAGTGGCGGCTCGTGTCAGATCCCCCTCCACTCAGGGTGTGGCCCTGGGGTTGCTGGCTGGGCAGGCGCAGCAAAACACTGTGGTTCCACGGTCACAGCCTCCCGGGGCCCAGCCCCGAGCCGCACCACCCCCAGGGAGGGCGCACACGCGGCCCACCCAGCCGAGAACGAGCAGAGCTGCCTAGGAGGACGTCTGAGGACCGAGCCGCGGCTGGGGGCCGGTGCCAGAGCCCTGTGGCAGGTCTGTCTGCTGCGCCTCTGCCCCGGGACCGCCGGCTCCTGGCGGAGGTGCCCGTGGATTTGGTAATCCTTCTTACCACCGGCAGACGTGTGCACGTGAACTTGCTGCACACGCATGAACCCACACGCGTGTGCTGTGCCCTGTTAGTGCTGCGGCTCGCCTCTGCCCGCTCCAGGTGCCGTGTCTGACCCTGGGTGACCCTGGGTGTCCCCGTCTGTCCCTCCGAGTGTCTTGCGAGCGGCTCCCTGATCTGGGTGTTACACTCTGTGTTCCGGGGTCAGCTGCCTCAGTTTCCCCCAATCGTCTGTGGAGTGGCTGCGTCGGGGCTGCTGGGGCTGGGAGAACGGCTGGGGTGCTGCGCGTTATCACACGGAAGCTTCCGGAGCAGCAGTGTGGGCCGACGTGAAGCAGCCCTGGGCGGGGGAGGGGATGCAGCCCAGGGAGGGGCGCCTGCCGAGGCCGGGGGTGCGTGAGCCAAGACCCCTGCGGCCCTGTGCGTGGGCAGGTGTGAGCCCAGAAGTGCCTGGCCGGCAGTCTTGGCATCTACAGGTGTGCGTGCGTGTGTGTGTGTGTGAATGAGTGCACAGGTGTGTGCGGGTCAGCAGCCACCATGGCCCTCGTGAGTGCCAGGCTCTCTCTCATCTCCCCAGGTCTTCTCAGCCGTGTGTGCGTGTGCGCATGCGTGTCCCGTGCAGCGACAGGCTCCCCCAGGTCATCTCGGCCGTGTGTGCGTGTGCACATGCGTGCCCCGTGCAGCGACAGGCTCCCCCAGGTCTTCTCGGCCGTGTGTGCGTGTGCGCATGCGTGTCCCGTGCAGTGACAGGCTCCCCCAGGTCGTCTCGGCCGTGTGTGCGTGTGCACATGCGTGTCCCGTGCAGCGACAGGCTCCCCCAGGTCGTCTCAGCCGTGTGTGCGTGTGCACATGCGTGTCCCGTGCAGTGACAGGCTCTCTCTTGTCTCCCCAGGTCATCTCAGCCGTGTGTGCGTGTGCGCATGCGTGTCCCATGCAGTGACAGGCTCTCTCTTGTCTCCCCAGGTCGTCTCAGCCGTGTGTGCGTGTGCGCATGCGTGTCCCGTGCAGTGACAGGCTCTCTCTTGTCTCCCCAGGTCGTCTCGGCCGTGTGTGTGTGTGCACATGCGTGCCCCGTGCAGTGACAGGCTTTCTCTTGTCTCCCCAGGTCATCTCGGCCGTGTGTGCGTGTGCGCATGCGTGTCCCGTGCAGTGACAGGCTCTCTCTTGTCTCCCCAGGTCATCTCGGCCGTGTGTGCGTGTGCGCATGCGTGTCCCGTGCAGTGACAGGCTCTCTCTTGTCTCCTCAGGTCATCTCGGCCGTGTCGCGACTCTCCCTGCACAGCATCGCACAGAACAAGGGGATCAGGTGAGCCCCCCGTGGCCCCCGCGTGCTCTGTCCCCGCCCCCGTGTGCTCTGTCCCCGCCCCCGCGTGCTCTGTCCCCGCCCCCGTGTGCTCTGTCCCCGCCCCCGCGTGCTCTGTCCCCGCGTGCTCTGTCCCCGCGGCCCCCGTGTGCTCTGTCCCCGCGCCCCCGTGTGCTCTGTCCCCGCCCCCGCGTGCTCTGTCCCCGCGTGCTCTGTCCCCGCGGTCCCCGTGTGCTCTGTCCCCGCGCCCCCGTGTGCTCTGTCCCCGCCCCCGTGTGCTCTGTCCCCGCCCCCGCGTGCTCTGTCCCCGCGCCCCCGTGTGCTCTGTCCCCGCCCCCGTGTGCTCTGTCCCCGCCCCCGTGTGCTCTGTCCCCGCGCCCCCGTGTGCTCTGTCCCCGCCCCCGTGTGCTCTGTCCCCGCCCCCGTGTGCTCTGTCCCCGCGGCCCCGTGTGCTCTGTCCCCGCCCCCGTGTGCTCTGTCCCCGCCCCCGTGTGCTCTGTCCCCGTCCCCGTGTGCTCTGTCCCCGCGGCCCCCGTGTGCTCTGTCCCCGCGGCCCCCGCGTGCTCTGTCCCCGCGGCCCCATGTGCTCTGTCCCCGTGGTCCCCACGTGCTCTGTCCCCGCCCCCGTGTGCTCTGTCCCCGCCCCCGCGTGCTCTGTCCCCGCGCCCCCGTGTGCTCTGTCCCCGTGGTCCCCACGTGCTCTGTCCCCGCCCCCGTGTGCTCTGTCCCCGCCCCCGTGTGCTCTGTCCCCGCCCCCGTGTGCTCTGTCCCCGCTCCCGTGTGCTCTGTCCCCGCCCCCGCGTGCTCTGTCCCCGCCCCCGTGTGCTCTGTCCCCGCCCCCGTGTGCTCTGTCCCCGCCCCCGTGTGCTCTGTCCCCGCGGCCCCGTGTGCTCTGTCCCCGTGGTCCCTACGTGCTCTGTCCCCGCCCCCGTGTGCTCTGTCCCCGCCCCCGCGTGCTCTGTCCCCGCGGCCCCATGTGCTCTGTCCCCGCGGCCCCCGTGTGCTCTGTCCCCGCCCCCGTGTGCGGCCGAGAGCCTGGTGGAGGAGGCGGCCTCGCGAGCGTGTCCCCGGCAGCTGCGAGATCTCTTTAGATTTCAGTAATAAGACCGACAAGTCAGTCCTTCACGGCTCGTCCCCCTCCTGAACTCGCCGTCCACAGGGCAGGACCAGGCCTGGTGTCGGCGTTGGTGGTGATGGGGTCGTGGCGTGGTGGACTCCGGGGCCGTGGTCCCAGGAGAAGCCACGCCCAGGGTCTCTTGGTGCTGCGTTGGTTTCTGCCTCGGTGTGAGGTTCCCAGCCTCATCTCGGGGACCCCGTGGGCCCTGGGGTCGGGCCTTGCGGATGGGGGCGCATGGGCCTCAGGAGAGGGGCGGGAAGCACAGGTGGGACCCAGGTGGGTGCCGAGCCCCGGGTGGGCGGGTCGTGGCTGGGAGCTGTGTCATAGTGGGCTCCAGAGACTGGGGGTGATGGCAGGGTCCCCGAGAGGGGAGGGGAGGAGACCCTGCCTGGTGTGTGGGTGCCCCTGCTGCAGGGTGAGGCTGGCCGTGCCGTGGGGCGGGGGCTCCCAGGACGCTGCGCTGGCGCGTTTGTGGAGCGCGGAGGCCCTGGTGGGAGCCGTGAGCTGGGGGGGAGGGCAGGGGCGGGGTCGCTGTGCCCGCCCGGGGTTTCCACTACCACCA
Organism: Oryctolagus cuniculus; assembly: GCF_964237555.1. NCBI lineage: Eukaryota > Metazoa > Chordata > Mammalia > Lagomorpha > Leporidae > Oryctolagus > Oryctolagus cuniculus. Next base: position 235,700,772 of record NC_091432.1, on the reverse strand, counting down.
GGGTCTCAGGGCCTTAGAGGTGCCACTGAGTGGGCGGTGTCTGGCGTCAGACGTGGAACAGACCTTTCTTTGAAAGCAGACTTGAGATGAAGTGGAAACAGGAACGATGACAGCGTGTTCCTGGGCGCAGGGAGTGGCCGTCGGGCCGGGCAGCGGGGGCAGCGGTCAGGGGACGCCCGCCTCTCGGGAGGGGAGCCGGGGTTGGTCCCAGCTCCGCGTCCGACCCCAGCTTCCTGCTGCCGCGGTGACACTCAGGTAGCTGGGCCCCTGCCGCCCACCCGGGAGACGCAGCCGGAGCTCCTGGCTCGGCCTGGCCGTTGCAGGTGTTTTGAGGATGAATCGGCCTCGTTCTAGGTCTCAGGTGAATAGAAAGGGAGGGAGGGAGGAAGCATAAAGGCAGCCCAGAGCCCTGGCCCGCACCCAGAGAACCTTCTAGAACACAGCTGACGCCTCGGAGGCCCTCCCAGCGACCCCCTAGCACCAGGGGCTGGTTGCCAGCTGTGTGTCCTCTGTACCAAGTGTGCTGTAAAGTGCAGATTCCTTTTTTAAAAAATCAATTTATTGGCCAGCGCCGTGGCTCAATGGGCTAATCCTCCGCCTAGCGGCGCCGGCACACCGGGTTCTAGTCCCGGTTGGGGCGCTGGATTCTGTCCCGGTTGCCCCTCTTCCAGGCCAGCTCTCTGCTGTGGCCAGGGAGTGCAGTGGAGGATGGCCCAAGTGCTTGGGCCCTGCACCCCATGGGAGACCAGGAAAAGCACCTGGCTCCTGGCTCCTGCCATCGGATCAGCGCGGTGCGCCGGCCGCAGCGTGCCGGCCGCGGCAGCCATTGGAGGGTGAACCAATGGCAAAGGAAGACCTTTCTCTCTGTCTCTCTCTCTCTCTCACTATCCACTCTGCCTGTCAAAAAAAAAATCAATTTATTCTAAAGGCAGAGTCCTATAAGAGCGGTCTTCCACCCGCTGGTTCACTGTCCAGGTGGCCACAACGGCCGGAGCTGGGCCAGGCTGAAGCCAGGAGCCGGGAGCTTCCTCCAGGTCTCCCATGCAGGTGCAGGGCCCCAAGGACTTGGGCCATCTTCTGCTGCTTTCCCAGGCCATAGCAGAGAGCGGGATTGGAAGAGGAGCAGCCGGGACTCAAACCGGCAGCCATGTGGGATGCCGGCCCTGCAGGCGGTGGCTTTACCCACTGCGCCACAGCGCTGGCTCCTTGAAGACTTCAGAAAGTGTGTGGTTCCTGGATACAGAGCCAGGGATCTGGAGCTCTGCCCGGATTCCGAGGACCCTCCGTAGTGCACAGGCCCTCTGTGTTCTCTGCGGTGCTGTGGGCGTCCCTCTGACCTGTTCCAGCCCGTCCTGGGTCTGGATGCATTTCCATGGAGACAGGATTCGAGCCACAGAGGTCAGCCGTCCACGTGCCCTTGCACAAAATACCCATCTGGGCCACCTGCCCAGGTGGGTCTGCCGGGGCAGCTCCGCAGAGAGCCTTCCCCTCGGGCCTGGCGTCAGCCGTGTGGCGCGCGGGGGCGGGGGTGACAGGGCTGGGGGCATCTGCTGGGTCATTCCTTGATGTGCCTCACCGGCCATCAAGGCTGTGCTCCGGCCTCCTGCTGCCGGGCTGCTCCTGCTCCCGACTGTGGGCAGCTGGCTGGCTCGTGGGTGGGCGCTTTGTGGAGTCGCCGCCGGCTCTGGCTGATGCCGGCTCCCACACCTGGGCCCTGCTTGCCTGGCCGGAGTGCAGAGAGCGCCGCCCCCCCCGGCCCCCGGCTTCCCTGGTCCGCACGGCCGCTGTGTGGGAGCGCAGAGAGCCCCCCCGGCCCCCGGCTTCCCTGGTCCGCACGGCCGCTGTGTGGGAGCGCAGAGAGCCCCCAGCCCTGGCCCCTGGCTTCCCTGGTCCGCACGGCCGCTGTGTGGGAGCGCAGAGAGCCCCCCCGGCCCCCGGCTTCCCTGGTCCGCACAGCCGCTGTGTGGGAGCGCAGAGAGCCCCCCCGGCCCCCGGCTTCCCTGGTCCGCACGGCTGCTGTGTGGGAGTGCAGAGAGCCCCCCCGGCCCCCGGCTTCCCTGGTCCGCACGGCCGCTGTGTGGGAGCGCAGAGAGCGCCCCCCCCGCCCCCGGCTTCCCTGGTCCGCACGGCTGCTGTGTGCAGGCGCAGCCTCTGCATTTCCCTGGTCTCTTCCCGGGACTCTGCGCTTAGGCAGAACCACTGTGCGTGCAGTGCATGTGTGCACGTGTGTGTGCGTGTACGTGGTGCCCGTGTGTCTGTAACCTGAGAGCCCCTGCGTGATGGGCGTGTTCTTGTGCATCTGCACGTTGGCAGCTGAGCCCAGGATGTCCCGGATCCCCAGGGCCTTGCTTGCAGGTTCCGGAGGGCCGCTGCTCCTCCCGGTAGAGACGCGGCGTGGGCGAGGAGGGAGCCGCCGGCAGCCAGGCCTGGTCATTTTGGTTTTTTTGGGTATAAGAAGGCAGGAGCCACGGAGGCTGCCAAGGCTGGTGATAGGGCTGTCCCTGGGCGGGGACGGCCTTCAGGCCGAGTCAAGGACCCCAGTGAGATGGGCCTGTTTGGCTGGTTCCCGCCTGCACTGGCCTAACAGGTGTCATCCGACAGCGCCTGCCACACACCTGGGGGAGCAGCTGCTGGCAGGCGGGGCTCAGAGTGGGAGGGGCCATGAATGTGGGGGCCGGAGGGGCTGCTACCCTGAAGCTCTCCTGTCCCCGGGGCACTGGGAGGGACCCCAGCCACAGGGGAGGGCTTCGAGCCCACCCCCACGGCAAGCCCGCACGGCCTCCCCCGGCTGCCTGAGTGGTCCAGAAGAGTGGGAATCCCAGCCCTGCCACCTGCTGCCGAGACCTGGGGCACGTGTGTCTCTGCGGCGGTGCCGGCACCCTGCGCGGGGCTTCCTAAGGACTGAGGAACACACCGGGGACGCGCTGGCCCTGCCCCATGGACGGACGTCCAGCCCAGCTGCCCTGTCACCCTGCTGCTGGGCAGAATGTCTGGGGAGTGCTGCCGTGTCCTCTCTGCCACGGCCCCTTGGCACCGTGGTGCAGTCACGTGGCCCGGGCAGGGCCAGGCAGGAGGAATGGGGATGGCAGCCACAGGACGGGCGTGGCCAGCCAGCTGGCCCTCCACGGTGAGCAGGGGCTGCCTGTCGTTTTTTCTTTTAAAGATGTATTTATTTATTTGAAAGTCAGAGTTACACAGGGAGAGAAAGAGAGGCAGAGAGAGAGAGAGAGGGAGAGAGAGGGAGAGGGCTTCCATCCGCTGGTTCACTCCCCAAGTGGCCACAATGGCTGGAGCTGCGCTGATCCGAAGCCAGGAGCCAGGAGCTTCTTCCGGGTCTCCCACGTGGGCGCAGGGGCCCAAGGACTTGGGCATCTTCCACTGCTTTCCCAGGTCACGGCAGGGAGCTGGATGGGAAGTGGAGCAGCCGGGACTCAAACCAGCGCCCATAGGGGATGCCAGCACTGCAGGCGGTGGCTTTATCTGCTACGCCACGGCACCAGGACCGATGCCTGTCAGCTTTTAAAGAGTTGAAAATGCAGCTGAATGTCCGTTGTTGCTGTCCGAGGTTGTCACAGGCGTTGTCAGGAGCTCGCCTGGGCTGCAGGGTCGTCCACAGACACCCGCCCGGCTCGGCTGGTGGCTTTTTAGGAGTCTTCGCTCCCTCTCTCCCCAACTCCGACCTGCCCGTCATCTGCATCTGTCCAGTTCCCTGTCCGTCCGTCTACCTGCCACGTGTATACACACATCCACCCTTCCACTGACCCATTTATCCATCCGTCTACCCGTCATCCATCCATCCATCCATCGTCCACAAATCCACCTGTCATCCACCATCACTGACCCATCTATCCAGTCAGTTGTCCATGGATCCGTCCACCTGTCACCCACCCACCCATCAGCAACCTTTCATCCATCCATTATCTTTTTTTTTTTTTTTTTTTGACAGAGTGGACAGTGAGAGAGAGAGACAGAAAGGTCTTCCTTTGCTGTTGGTTCACCCTTCAATGGCCGCCACGGCTGGTGCGCTGCGGCCGGCACATTGTGCCGATCCGAAGCCAGGAGCCAGGTGCTTCTCCTGGTCTCCCATGGGGTGCAGGGCCTAAGCACTTGGGCCATCCTCCACTGCACTCCCTGGCCACAGCAGAGAGCTGGCCTGGAAGAGGGGCAACCGGGACAGAATCCGGCGCCCCGACCGGGACTAGAACCCGGTGTGCCGGCACCGCAAGGCGGAGGATTAGCCTAGTGAGCCACGGTGCTGGCCTCATTTGTCCATTATCGAACCATCCATCCACCCATCATCCACCTGTCATCCATCATCCATTCGTCCTCCTTTGGCTGCTCTGCACGACCGTGGGGGCCTGGCCTGGTGCGCTACTCCGTCATTAGGGTCATGACCCCCGTGGTCCCGCAGTGGAAGGTCAGCACCCATTAGCAGGCACGCAGGGGTCTTATGAGGGGTGGGGCGGGTGAATGAGCGGGACTTGCTTCCCGTGGGTTCCGTGGAGACGCTGAGTCAGCTTCCTTTGCACGGGCCTCACTCTCCTCCCGGCAGGCTGGGGTGCCCCCCTCACCGGGTCACAAGCACCCAGGAGACAGCATCCGCGATGTTCTCAGTGTAGGGCTCGGCGCGCAGTAGGTCCAGGAGAGGGGGAGCTGCCCCTTTGTGCCTCAGTCTCCCCTCTTGCAAAGGGGAGGTCTTCCAGCTCCCCCGGAAGGCTGTGGGGGCAGAAGGCGGCCGTGCACGTGGCAGGGGGCCGGGAAGGCGACTGCTGATGCCAGTTAGGGCGGCTGGAGCCGATCCCCGGAGGAGCTCGGCGATCTCCGGAAGCCCCCGGGCGGCCCCCGGGCTGCGACTGTGCAGGGAGGCGGCGGGAGGAGATGTCAGCGGGAAGCGTTGTGCAGGGAGGCGGCGGGAGGAGATGTCGGCGGGAAGCGTGCGGCCGAGCTCGCCTGTCCACTCCGGTTTGCAGCTCAGAGCGTCACAGCAGCGCCCCGGGCTGCCTCCCGGCCGCTCGCTCTCCCGCCTCACCACGGGGGAGATGTCACAGGTGCGCCGGGGAGGGCAGAGCGGCCGGCTGGCCCTGCCGACAGGTGTCACTTGTGTCAGGATGAGGGCACGGGCAGTCGGGCGGAAACCCCGCAGGCCCGAGCGTCCTCCCAGCCAGAGCGAGCGCTCCAGGCGACGAGACGGAAAACGAGGCGCCCGGCGGCCGGTCCTGTGTCGCCGTGGGAGGGGCCACGCTCGCTGCAAGGAGCCCCCCCACACACAGATGGGGGGAGCTGCCGCCCTGCGAGGTCTCGGGCCGGCCTCCGCGGGCTCCTTTGTCCCCCACTTCTTCACTCACACATTCCCTCCTCTTCCCTCTTCCTCCCCTCCTCCTGGTGCTGCGAGGCCCGGGGCCAGGTGTGGGGACACCGTGGAACCCAGTCCTTGGGCTCCCAGGGGACCCTGCTGGCCCTGTGGGAGATGGACACTGTCCCTGGACCCGTGCGGGTAAAGACACCGCAGAGCAGGTGGCGTGGAGGGGCACGGAGCCAGGCTGCACACCCGCGGCCCGGCCCGGCCTGGGTGCGGAGAGCTGGGCCCGGCCCGGCCCGGGTGCGGAGAGCTGGGCTCGGCCTGGCCCGGGTGCGGAGAGCTGGGCTCGGCCTGGCTCCGTGGTCATTGCTGTGTGATTTTTAGCAGTGTCTTGGCCCTGAGCCGGTTTCCCGTCCCAAAGAGAGGCCCGCACAGCCCGGCAGAGTGTGTGCCCTGGGCCACGGTCAGAGAGGGCCGCCCCGGGGGCCCAAGGCCTGAGCACCCTGGCTCCCAGGGGCAGCTGAGTGGCGCCCCCAGAAGAGAGGCCCCTGGAAGCCAGGAGTGGGCAGAGGTCGCTAAGGTAGGGAGCGCGAGGTGGGGACAGCCTGGACATCCGGGGCCTAACTCCAACGCCAAGGTCCTCAAGAGAGACATGGGAGAGGACGGGGTGGGGGTGTGCTGGCAGTCAGAGACCCGAGCCGTGTAGCCGCGAGAGCACCGGGGCCGCCAGCCGCCTCCGGGGCCTCCCCCGGGCACTCTGAGGGTGTGGCCCTGCTGTGGCCGTGCGCCCCCCTGGGATGTGGGCTTTCCCGAGCAGTGAGCTCCAGGTCAGGGGTGAGGGGTCCCTCGGCTCTGTGCCCAGCTCCTAGCCTGCCTGGGTGGCAGAAAGCTCTGGGGCCCAGGTCTTTGCCCCACATGGCCAAGCAAAGCCACCCTGCCTGCTGTGTGATGGGGCCTGTGCCCATTGTACAGATGAGTAAGCCGAGGCTGGGGCTTGGGTCACCTGGCAGGGTCGCAGCTCGAAGGCTGTGTGGCCAGGTCCCTTCCCCAGGGCTGCGACTCGGGACGCAGTGGGACTTTGCTGTCCATGTCCTCGCCTCTTCCTGCGAGAAGCCCTCCCCACTTCTCTGACTTTGCTCTCCCCTGGAGGAAGGGGGTGGAGGCAGTGGGGTCTCAGGGTGGGTAGAGCCGGAGCCCGGACAGCTCGTGGGCAGACGCCAGCTCCCTGAGGTGGGCACCTGCCCTGTGCTGGGGCGCAGGAGTCCCCTGGGGAGGCAGGGCCGGCCCTTCCTGCCCCTGAGCTGCCACGTGGCCTGCACCGTGGAGCATCAGGTGCGACTGAGCGATGCAGAGGAGACCAGCCCCCCCTGCCAGGGCCAGAGAGCCACGTGCTGCCCCCGAGTGAGCAGAGGCCAGGCAGGGCTGGCGCGGCCCGCGGCCCCTCCCACGGGCTCAGCGTCCAGCGGCGGGCCGGGTCTGCACGTCCCTCCGAGGTCCCACAGCGAGATGAGGTGATGGTAACTGCCCCTCCCCCCCAGGCCAGACATCGGAACCTACCTGGGAGGGAGGTTGCTATGTTTGGGGGGGGGGTTCCCTCCTTTGTCTTGAAAACCACAGCTGGCTAGCGAGCTCCTCCGAGTCTTCCAGAAAGCAGACCCCAAACTGCCCTCCACACTGCCGAGGCCCGAGGGGGCTGGCGTGGCCCGAACTCTCCGCCCATGGCCCTGGGACCTCTGGGTTCCTGCCCCAGGCACTGTGGGCACAGCTCACGTGTGGGACACTCCCCAGCGGCCACAGATCGGGGCAGAGGCTCACAGGAGTCCGCGGGCCCGGGACGACAGCCTGGCCGTGGGTCTCGGAGCCAGGCGGCGCTGCCCCTGCCCCCGGGGGCTGACGGGGGTCTTGGGAACAGCGGCAGGGGAGGCCGGCCGGGTGCAGGTGCCGTCGGCCCCCCAGCAGGCAGGAGAGTGAGGGGCTCCCTGAAGGGGCTGTTGCCTCGTCTTTCTCTGGGGTTCAGGCTCCGGCACCCCTCGGGGTGCCCTGTTTCCAGGTTGTCACTTCCTGACCGCTGCCCCTGCCCCAGCCTCCATCATGATTGTCCTGCCCAGGCCGGTGGGGGAGGCGGCCCGGGGCTGGGGCTGCTCTAGGAGAGGGTGGGGTCGTCACGCGGGGCAGGGCTCGCTCTCCTGGGGCGCAGTGGGGAGCCGGGCACGAGGAATGCGTCCTCGGGGAGGCGCAGCTGGGGTAACACGGCCCGGGCTCCCCCTCTGCGAGGCCGCCCTGCGGGTGTGCCAGGCGGGGCACGGAGCCAGCTCTGACGGCGACCACAAGGTCACGGCTGGAAGTGGCCCCCGGACCGCACTCCCTGTGCCCGTGTCAGGTCGGGGAGGGACACGGGCACCTCGGATTGCTTGTCAGCCCCCCTTGAACATGCCTGCTCGGAGCGGAGTCGGGAGGGAGTGGCGGGAGAGGATCTGACGGCCGCCCGACCCTCTGTCCACCCCTCTGTCCCTTCTGCCCCTGCCCACCCACTCATCTGTCCACCCACCCATTGTCCACTCACTCATCTGTCCACCCACCCGCTCAACATTTGTGCATAACTCAGAGCCAACCATTCTCCACCCACCCACCCACCCATTTACCTACTCAGCCACTCACCCTCCCGTCTTCTCGCCCATCCATCTGTCTGTCCATCCGTCCATCCACCCCCCACCCACCCACTGTCTTGCTAGTGCCATGCTGGAGGGGGCGGGAGAGGGGTGCAAGTTCCGTGTGAGGGGTGGGGCTTCCCTTGAGCCTAGGAGGTGCTAAGGCTGGGGGGGGGGGCAGGGGCCTGAAGGCAGAGGGGGCGGGGCATGTGCAGGGGGCAGGCAGGAGGGCCCTGGGGGAGTGGAGTGGACAGGCCCAAGCCTGACCAGCCTCCCCCAGCCCTGCCTTCCTGCCCCCTCACACCAGCACCCTGCAGGGTCTCCGGGCGCCTCCCTCCTGCTGCCCCCAGGCCGGCGTAGCCCGTCTGGCCGTGGGTGACACTTGGTGCTTGAGGCTGACGATTCCTGCTTTGTCTCCGTGGGTCAGGGCAGGTGATGGGGTCCAGCTGAGACCCCGAAAGGGACACGGGGAAGGGAAGTAGAAGGGAATTGCCTTTTCAAATAAAATAAAATAAAATAAAAAGGGCAGAGATTTGTGAAACTGCTGTCTGGGTGTTATTTTGGTGGCACGAGTTAGGAACAGGAATGGGGAGTGGGGCCCTAGTGAGGCATCGGAGGTGAAGTGTCTTGGTGTGTAGGAAAAGCCTAGGTGGGATGAGGAAGGTTCTAGAAGCAGATCTAGAAGGTCCGGGCTGACCTGGCTCCAAACCCTCCCTCCCGGCCAGGCCAGGTGGGTCTCGCTGGAGTGTAGGATGTCCATGATGGGGGTGCTGCGGTTGATTAGTGATGTCTGCCTGGGCGCAGGAAGGGTGGGAGGAGGTGCTCGATGGGGGGGTCTCCGAGGACTTGGCAGGTGGAGTCCCCGGCTGGCCGTTGTCCACCTGCTGATGTGGCCACTGCTTCCACAGACCCCCAGCTACACCCCGTGGTGGGGTTTGGACAGGGCCACGTCCTGGAGAGTGGAGGACATTTTCTGCCTCTACCCCCCAACCCCGTGTTCTGCACCTGGGGGGCTCAGTGCTTTGTGTGTTGAATGTACCACGTGCTGTGTAGTGCAGCGCTGTGTTGTTTTTTTTTTAAGTTGATTTATAGGAGATAAATTTTATATGCATAAGAGTTCCATGTATACTTTATGTGATTAGGAATAATCTTATCATGGAAGCAACCTCATCACCACTGACATTTCGGAGAAAGCAGAGACGGTGATGTCCGCCTGAGCAGGTGGCCGGGGACCCCCGAGGGCCTGGAGTGGGCTTTCCTGCCGGAAGTGGGGAAGGCCGCCTTGGGTCTGCAGCGCATCCCAGCCTGGCCCGAGCCTTCCCTGGACGCGTGTGGTCACTGTGGGCGCTCCAGGTCCTTCGGCCATCGGGGTCAGCCGAGGAGCCGGATTGTGGCTTCAGACCCTGCCCCCGTCAGCCACGTGGGACCTGCCTCGGGCTCTGGGTTATCACGGGAGGAAGTGGAGTCCTGGAGGGGTCTCCAGGCTGTGAGACAGTGGGGACCATCCCTGCCCGTGGCCTCAGCTCCGTCGCTGACCCTGGGACACACACCTCGGCTGGGGGACGCCGCTGTCACGGTGATGGGCGGACAGAAGGGGGAGGGAGAGAGAGCCCAGCACAAGGCGGCCACACTGGGCCAAGCCGTCCGCTTGGACACAGGCTGCAGCCGTGAAGCCAGGGCAGGGGCAGGGGGTGGGCTTGGAGACCTCGGACCTGAGGCCCAGGGCCTCTGCGGGTCTGGGCCAGAGCCCGGGGGGCCCAGACCTGCCCCAGGCCCAGTGGTGGAGCCTGCATAGGAGCAGGTCCCGCCTCCCCCCCCCCCCACGCGTCGCTGCCCTGCTGAGCCGATGTCCACTGACCGCAGACAGGCAGAAGTCCCAGCTGGGGCTCCTGTGGGAGCCTCGGTAATAGGTTTCCTGCGGAACACGGCCCGGGGCTGAGTGACATGTGTGGTTTAATTTTTTTTTTTTTTTTGACAGGCAGAGTGGACAGTGAGAGAGAGAGAGACAGAGAGAAAGGTCTTCTTTGCCGTTGGTTCACCCTCCAATGGCCGCCGCGGCCGGCGCACCGCGCTGATCCGATGGCAGGAGCCAGGTGCTTTTCCTGGTCTCCCATGGGGTGCAGGGCCCAAGCACCTGGGCCATCCTCCACTGCACTCCCTGGCCACAGCAGAGAGCTGGCCTGGAAGAGGGGCAACCGGGACAGAATCCAGCGCCCTGACCGGGACTAGAACCCGGTGTGCCGGCGCCGCTAGGCGGAGGATTAGCCTAGTGAGCCGCGGCGCCGGCCATGTGTGGTTTAATTAAGGGGGCATGGCTTCTCCAGACAGCATGGTCAGCTGGCAGCCCCTCCCCCTGGCCGTTGATCCCCCCCCCCCCCAGCTGCACGCGTGGCCTTTGCTCGCCCTGCCGGGAGGTCTGGACCCTGGGGCCTCGCCCGGCCGTCTCAGGGCAGAGCGAGCCGCGCTCCCTGCCGTAGAGGGAAGGAGCTCGGCTGCCCTGAGACGGGTTCACAGGAGAGCGATTTGGATCCCTGCCCAGGCAGGGAGACTCCCCAGATTCGGGGCGGCGCCGTGGCGCGGGGGTCAGGCTGCCTCTGTGACGCCAGCATTCCTTGTGGGCACCGGTTCGAATCCCGGCTGCTCCACGTCCCACCCGGCTCCCTGCCGATGCACCTGGGAAAGCAGCAGAGGACAGGCCAGGTGCCTGGGCCCCTGCACCCGCGTGGGAGACCCGGATGGAGCTCCAGGTTCCTGGCTTCGACCTGGCCCAGCCCTGGCTGTTGTGGCACCAATCCCCAGCCATAACTCTGCCTCTGAAACAAGAATTTTTTTTTCGGTGCGACTTAGAGAAGGGCTGGAGGGGTGCCGTGCAGAGATGCCACTTGGCGCCCCAGAAAGGGAAGGGTTTGGGGCTCCCGGGGTGGGGGAGGTGGGGGAGGGGAGTGTCGCAGGCAGGAGTCTCCCGGTGGAGCAGCGTCTTCCCACGCAGGCACCTCTGGAATGCACGCTGTACTCGGCAGTGCGGGGCTGTTTTACAGAAGTGGGGGTGTCTGGGGGCTGTGGGGGCGTGGCTTTCCAGGGAGATCTGCGCTGCGTGGCTCTCGGTCTGTTGAGGCTCAAGGTAACCGTGTGCCGGGGGCTGTTTCAGGTGTCAGCTTCGGAGTTCCTGCCTTCTGCAGACTCCCAGGGGTGCCGACCTCTCTCCGGGGGGTGCTGAGTCTCTCTCAGTGGGGGGTGCCGACCTCTCTCCCGGGAGTGCCGACTGACCTCTCATCGCGGGGTGCCGACCTCTCTCCCAGGGGTGCCGACCTCTCTCCGGGGGGTGCTGAGCCTCTCCCAGGGGTGCTGAGCCTCTCTCAGTGGGGGGTGCCGACCTCTCTCCCGGGGGTGCTGAGCCTCTCTTGGTGTGGGGGGGTGCCGAGTCTCTCTCCAGGACCAGGGCCCCTCGCTGCTGGAGGTCAGCTCTGTGCCAGGCGGGACGGGACGGCACGTCATCCGCAGGCACACGGAGGTGCCCACGCCCCCGGGGAATCTGGGTGCCGCCCTGCCTGGGCCGCTGCCCTGGGGCCGCTCTTCCCACCCACGTTGCTCTTGGACCAGGGTGCCCTGGACGTGTGGGGGGCGGGGCCCCAGGGAGCCGCTTGGTCCCCTGAGTTCTAATGGCGTGGGATTCTGAGCTGCTTGGCGGACACACCCGTGTGCCCAGGCCCGCATGGGGCTTTCTGACACCCGGCCTCTCGTCCCGTTCTCCCCCTGGGAGTCCTGGGACGTCAGATGCTGGGTATCCTCCAAGTGGGGGCTCCCGGGGTCTCAGTGCCCTGGGGACGCGAGAAGCCCCGGCAAGCGCAGCTGCAAAGCCTCTCCCCTTCCCAGCACCCGGGCAGGTGCGCGCCACGTCTTAGCCTCCGTCCAGTGGCCGAGTGTCGAGTGTGTGTCCCCCTGTGTTGACCCCGGGGAGTGGGGGCAGCGAGGGAGACAGGGTCTTCCCCCTCGTTGGGGGTGGGGAGCTGTGAGCAGGGCAGCAAGCAGGGAGGGGTGTGTGGGTGCAGGGTGTAGCGGGGTGCGGGCGGCTCCCCGCCTGTGAGCACCTTCTGCGCGGGAGGGAGTGCGAGCCCATGTCCGGAGGGGCGGGGCCGAGGCCGGTGAGGTGGGAGCCGCCAAGGGCCAGAGCGCAGGAAGGTGAGGCCTGAGCAGGTCTGGACCATGTCCTGACCACTGGCCCCGCCCCACTAGCCAAGCATAGACTGGGCGGGGGCGGGGGTCGCGGCTGGAGATGGCGTGGCAGCTGCTGTGCTGGCCCCAGCAGGGAGATGTCGGGCGGCCGGGCCGGACCCCCTGGCCGTGGGAAGCCCAGGTCAGGGGGAGAGGAGGGGGGTGGGGGGGTGACCTAGACCCTCCAGTGTCAGAGGTCGGAGGTGAGCCGAGGAGGGGCCCAGACAGGGACGGTGGGGCATGCGCTGCTGGGTCTGGTGGGGGGCGGTGGTTCCGCCCTTGGTAAGAGCAGCTCTGGTTTGGAGGATGGAGGTGGCCCGTGGACCCACTGCTGGGTGTGCGGCTAGGGGAGGGGGACGCAGCAGGGCTGGGGGCTGCCGGGGGAGGCTCGGCCGATCTGGGGGTTGGGGACGCTGCTGCCCAGGGCGGGGGGACCCGGTGCGAGAGGCGCTGGCCAGTGTTGGGTGGTGGCAACCCCCCGCCCAGCCTGTGCAGCCCTTGTTCACTGACCCAGAGACCCCCGCCCTGGGTGCTCCGGGATCCTCCACGCCCCACGCGTCGTCCCCTCGGGGGTCCCCACAGTGCGTTTCCAGGCCCGGCTCCCACCAAGGCAGCAGGGTGACCGGGACCAGGGATGGCCTGACTCGTCCTGCGTCCCGGGGCTGGGTCGGGCCGTTTCCTCCCAGGGCACGGAGCAGCCCGTGCGCACCCCCGCGGCCAGCTGGGCTCGTGGGACGTGCTGACCTCACTGTCGCTTTCTGTCCTGCAGGCCTTTTCCGTCGGAGGAGGCCGCGGAGAGCGAGGATGACGTGTACCGCAGCCTGGAGGAGCTGGCCGAGTGAGGAGCTGGCCGGGAGGGCGGGCGGGCGGGCCGGGCGCCGCACCCCTGTGTCCTGGGGTCTCTATGAGGGCCTGGGGGCCCCCAGAGGGGCCCTTGCTTCAGGAGGAACTCGGAGAGAGGAGCGGATCCCGGCGTCACGGCCGTGGACCCAGCTGTGGCCCCGTGGGCAGCTTGCTGGCTTGTGTCCATGACGACGTGGGACGGCCGGGGCAGGGTGGGGGTGGGCGGGGCACTCCCCCCTGCACTCTGACCCCTCGCCCTGTGCTGCGAGGGCAGCACAGGTGTTCCTGGGGCAGAAGCCCCGGAGCGGCTGGAAGCGAAGGTTTTGGTTGGGATCCCATCGTGGCCGAGCTGGGCGTGGGGGCCGGCCGGGCCTCTCCTGCCCTGCGGCCTGGGATCTGCTTGCCTTTGCTCCGCCCCCAGCTGGCCCAGGCCTGCTTCGCTCTCCTGCTCTGCAGAGCGCCAGGCCTGGCCGGGCGGGCACGGTGTGGCTGCTGCCGGAGGAGGAGGCGGGGCACCGGCGGCGGGGGCAGGGCCAGGGCTGTGCTGCGTGGGCTTCACCGTGCCCTGGTGTCCTCGCGGTGCTGCTGCTGGCCCGCGGGCGTGGCCTCTGCCCTCCCGGGCGGGGTGGACGCCGCCGTGCCCCCGGGCTTCCTGGCTGCCTGGAGCCTGGGCCCTGCTTTACGACAGCACTTTCCTCTGTTGCTGGAGGAGCTGCGCGCTCCTGCCGGGAAGCCGATTACCGGCTCGCCCGCCCTGCGCCTCCGGCCCCGCCGAGAATCCGATGCCGGTAGGAGCGAGCGCCAGGACTTACTGAGTGCTGGGGCTCTGTTTGCGGCACCGCCGCCCCCATCCAGGGCTCCCTGTAGGGCGCGGGGCCCAGGTCTGAGCAGGATCCCCGTTTATATATAAACACCGAAGTTACCCACAATTCAGCCCATCCGCGCCGCGCCCGAGCCCCCTCGCGTGCGATTCTGTGAGCGGAATTCCTCCCTCTGGAGCTCTTCCTGGAGATGGGCCGGCCAGGGGCCCTGCGGTGACCTCACGGTGGGGATCCCAGAGCCCCCTGGGACATCCGGGGGTTGGAGGGCCAGGGAGCACCTGGACCGGGCGAGACAGGGCCCTGGGCCAGGGGTTCGCCCCCTGCGTGGCACTGCCCACCCTGGGCAGGCCTGGAATCAGAGGGGGACTCAGGTGACCCCCGCATGGCGTCCTGCGGTGTGGGCCACTCGCGGGGAGGAGCCCGGAGCTCTGCGAGCCGGGGATTCAGGCCGGCAGCACCGATGGGCAGGTCCCCCGGGGCTGAGGGCCTGGCGCTTGCCGAGTGAGGGTTGGAAGTGGCCGCCTCCTGCCCTTTGCGGGATTGGCCCTGGGCGTCCAGGTGGGCTCCGCCATGGGGGGTCTGACCCAGACCCTTTGTGGGCCCTCCACCCCCCACCGCAGGGCTGGTACTGCCCCTCCCCCCTTGCTCTGTGAGGCCTGTGCTGTGGCTGCCCCTGTGGAACAGAGAGGGGAGGTCCGGACCCGTGTCACTCAGCTAGGGGCCGGAAGAGCCACCATCTGACCCCAGCTCTGTGTCCCCACCCCTGCCTTGGGCAGTGAGTGCAGCCCCTGACCCGCCGAGGGGCCCTGGGAGGCAGAGGCTTGGGAGGGCGGGGCCCTGGGAGGGCGGGGCTGGTTGGCGGGGCTGCCCGTCTTCCTCCCAGGGCCCTGCCTGACCAGGCCTGTGGCTAGTGGCTCAGGGTGCACACGCCGTGTTGACTGCTGTGTGCTGGGCCAGGCCTGGGCTGCAGGGTAACCCCAGCCCTGTTTCCCTCCGTCCGGTGCACCCCTTCTCTTGAACCTGCTGTGCAGTGGGGTTCCTCCAGGGTGGTGCCTTCCCCCCGGGGGCGTGGGCCTGTGCACGGCCCTGTCTTACTCGTCTGTGACGTCACCAGGGAGGTCCCCAGGACGCGGTTCCTGCCAACATAAACCATCCGTCCGGGCGACGGGGAGGCATTCGAGGGTTCCGCCTGCGGTTAGGGCCCATTCATGCCATTCCCTCCCCCGCCCCCTCACGGGAAGGCCTGGCTTCCTGGCAGCCCGTCTCTGTGGACTCGGTATCGCTGTGTAGCCACTGCACAAGCCGGAGCCCCGTGTCTGCCCCAGGGACTTAGGAAGGGAACGGGGTGCGGGCAGCGGCCCAGGTCCGAGGCCACGTGGCGACGGGCGATTCGTGGGGCAGAACAGACCCGCCCCTTCCTTGGGGCTCCTGGCCCAGCGTGAGCATCGCGGTCACCGTGCTTGTCCAAAAGACCCCTTGCGGCCCCGCAGCTGTGGGTGGGAAGCCCGCTCTCCCCCGCTGTGCCCCTGGGGCGGGACCAGAGAGGGACCCCGTGTGGGAGGTCCTGGTGTCCCAGTCCTGCTGGACCTCACACCTGAGCCCGGGAGCCCGTCCTGCTTGGGCCACGCCCTGCTCCCAGAGCGGCCCAGCCCTGGTCGGAGCCCTGCCCTGCACGTGGCTTGCCTGTCTCCTCTTTGTGTCCCCGCTGCAGCCTGTGTCGTGGGGCTGTCGGCCTCAGGTGGACGGGCGGTGGCTCTGGGAGCCGTGTGCGTGGCCGGTGCCTGGCAGGCGGCCTGAGAGCCGGCCGCGCCGAGGTCCCCGCCTCGTTCTCCCGAGAACGCGATTTATCTCCCCCGCCCCCCGGCGACGGTGATGGTGGCCCCGCGCGATTGTCAGTTTTCTGCCTGAGAAGCAGCAGGTGCAGTGAATCAAGGCTGTGCCTTGGCCAGCTCTGTCCACGCTGGTGTCGGGGGCGCCGTCTCATCCGTGTGACAGCCCTGCCCCGGGCACTTCCCGCTCTCCCCGCTCGCTCCAGTGCTGGCGTGATGGGTGTTCGGCCCGACAGCCGTGACTGGGGCCGGGGCTGGCGTGCCGGGCGGCCGGGTCTCGGCTCCAGAGCCGCCTTCCAGGAGCAGCGCCGAGCCCCCACGTGGGGGTGGTGAGCGCCGCCCCGCGCCCTTCTCTCGAGCTGTGCGCGCTCTGGAGAGCCCTGACTGCTGTGTCATCAAATGCAGCAGCTGGCTGAAAAAATTAAAAAATTAGCGCAAACGTCGCCTCTTGGAAACGCTTCCTCGAAGAAGCCAAAAAGGAGAGGCCTGGTCTTAACTCGCTCCAGCACCTGGAGCCGGGCACTGCATCACTGTGGGTCCCTGGCGGGGCTCTGCCCCTCACTTCTCAACCCTGGGTGCCTGCCCGGGGCGGGGCGGGGGGGGGGTCTGCCTGGGTTTGGAGGCTGGGTTGTTCCCGCAGGTGAGACAGTTCCCCAGGGGAGCAGAGAGCCGGAGCCGCAAGAAAGCAAGGCAGGCTTCCCGGAGGAGGTGACAGCCGGGTCTGGGAGCCCGAGCAGAGCTGGGGGAGGAGCAGGGTGCAGGCTGAGAGGCTGGAGGGCGCCTCCGGGCGTTTGGGACAAATCAGGATGACCAGGGCTCCCCAGGGACCCCCTCCCACGGAAGGCACAGGGGCCACGCGGCTCCCAGCGTTCCAATGGCAGAGCGCACCCCGCGGGGAGGTCAGAGCTGCTCACCAGCGGTCTCCTCCCTCGGTGGCCAGCCCCGGGCCACACACGGCAGCCGGTGCGGGGCCTGGCCCCTTCTGCCTTCGGGAAGTGCGTCTCTGGCCTCCGTTCCTGGGGCCCCTGCCAGGCTCCCCAGTGCCCCGGCCGCCTGCACGCCCAGCTGTCCCTGGTCCCTGTGCTGCTCAGGGGCGCCAGTGCAAACGGTGCGTCTCCCGGGGATACACGGAGGGGAGGGGCCTGTGGAGGCCACACCCACCACAGAGCCCGCCCTGAGTCAGGACTTGGGGAAAGTGAAGGCTCTCGCCTGGCCTGGCCGGGGGGGCAGAGCAGGGACTCGGAGAGTGGGTCGACCCTCCGGAGCCGACCGCTTCACCGGGCAGCCGAGCAGGGGCCGAGCCCGGGCCCCTCCCAGGCCCTCCTCTCCTCTGCGGGGCCCCGGGCAGGGGTGCCGTCCTGTCCCGCCTGCTGCCTGGGGAGGCCACTGGGGGTCTTGGGAGCCTCCGTGTCTGTCTCAGGGTCTGGGGCGCGGGGGATGCTATGGACTGATAGCCGCTTGCCTCTGTGCTGGTGGCGGCCGGCGCTCAGCCGTCCTGGCCGGGGGGAGGGCAGGAGGGGCCGGTGCTGGACCATTGGGGCCAGGCCCACACGGGCCCGCCTCCTTTCCACGGAAGCTTCTTGGCGAGCCGGGTGCCGGGAGTCGGGGCTGCCTCCTGTCCGTGCAGCAGCGCCGAGGGGGTGTGCCCCTCGCACACGGCCAGGCTTTCTGGAATGACGTGTCCTGGCCTGGCCTGCTCCAGAGAGCAGCGGACCAAGGCCACCTGGATGCGGGGCCGGGATGCTGGGGGCCCACGTGGGCTTTTCCATGTTATTTCTGCACATGCAACACGGGCCAGACATGCAGCGGCACGCAAAGCACACGTGGAAACCGAGGCTTTGACTGCCTGACAAACCCAGCCTGCTCCAGGAAGCTGACCCCACCCCGCCCCCGGCTGCATGCAGGGCGCTGACCCCGGCTGACCCCGGCACGGTGTGGCCAGCGTGGACCTGCACGGTTCTCCCTCCTCGAAGGCCGTCCCTAGGGGGACGGAGCCTGGGGGCGGTCCCCATGGGAGGGAGAAGTTCCCCGGGGTGCTGGCAGCACCCTCTCCACAAGGGCCATTGTTGGGGCTCCCGGCGGCCGCCCCGCGCCCCCTGGGGCCAGGCCCTGCTCTGCTCTGCCCTCTGCGGCTCCGGACCCCATTCTGCATTGAGGAAATCGAGGCTGGGAGAGGGGAAGTGACTTGGCGAAGGAGGAATTGAAACCCGGGCCATCTGCCGCGGCCCCGGCGCCCTCCCCAGGGCCTGGCCTCGTGACCGGGCCCAGGTGTCCTTTCCATTCTGGTCCCGCGTGTCTCAGACGGTGGGAGGGGTCTTCCGCTCCCTGCCTGAGGACAGGAGCTGGGGGAGGGTTGCAGTGGGGGGCGGGGGGCGGGGCCCCGGAGCTGGGAGCTGGGGGCTGAGTCTCGTCCTGGAATGATTTGGGCGCCCAGGGACCCTCCAGCCCTCTCTGGTCCCAGTGGGAGAGCAGCCCCCGCCTCCTACGGGTGTTCAGAGTCTGCCCAGGGCCTGGGCGGCTCGGCCCCCGGCGTGCGAGGTCCTCCTGTCTGTCTTGCCCAGCACGACCGCCCAGCTGCAGCGTGCCTCCGCCTCCTCCTGGTCCTGGGCGCCCTCTGCCGCGGGCACACGTGGGGCAGCGGCTCCCTCCTGGCAACTGAGCGTGGGGCCGGCAGGAGCCGTGTTGCATGTCTGTGGCACGCAGTCCCTGGAGCAGGCCGCGTGGGCCTCACCTGGTGGGGGGCCAGGCTGCGGGGGCGGGGCAGGGGGTCTTCTCGGCTCTGGAGGGCGGCAGCTGGGCCCCGCTGCTGGCTCTCGGGCCATTGTGGAGACAGAAATAATTGCCGGGATTTAGCTTCTGTCGGCACAGCTGAGTGCCGGCGAGGAGCCGGCGGGGCGGGGGCGGGGGCGGTGTCTGGGCGGCCGCGTTCCTGCCCGGGCTGGGTTGCCCTCTCACTTCCTCACCGGGGCGGGGAGGCCCAGGCGGCCTCAGCAGTGGGACAGTGACCGGGGCAGCCCCGAGGCCCGGGCTGCTGACCGCCCCGTCTCTGTGTGGCTCTGAGCGCGGCCCCCATGCTAGATGTCGTCTTGTTAAAGGATGCTCTGTCCACAGCCACCACTGAGCGCCTGCTGTGTGCAGGGCCACAGCCATCATTGAGCGCCTACTGTATGCAGGGCCACCACTGAGTGCCTGCTGTGTCCTGGGCCACAGCCACCACTGAGCACCTCTTGTGTACTGGGCCGTGGCCATCATTGAGTGCCTACTGTGTGCAGGGCCACAGCCACCACTGAGCACCTATTGTGTGTGGGGCCACAGCCCTCATTGAGTGCCTACTGTGTACTGGGCCGCGACCCCCACAGCACCTACTGTGTGCAGGCCTGTGCTGGCGTTCTCATGGAGGCTGATTCTTGCAGCTGCTCCTCTCCCTCTGCAGGGGGAGGCAGAGGCTTGGGTCGTCTTCCCAGGTTTTCAGAGCTGGGATTGGGTAGAGCTGAGGTCAGGGTCCTCCCAGCAGGGGGCCCCGGTGCCCCCTGTGCCGGAAGGAGGTGGACCCCAGTTCTGTGGTGCAGCCGCCGCGAGGCCGGGCGGGCGAGTTTTTCTGAGGAACGGGGAGCCTGCCCCCCGCACCGTCGGCTCCCCAGACCACAGCGCCGAGACGGGAGCCGAGCTCGTGTGGCGGCCTGGGCGCCATGTTCTGCAAAGTGCCCGTGGGCGTCTCCAGGCCCCAGCAGCTCGTCACAGACCGTGGAGGCCGGGCTGCGGCTGGGGCAGCTGGAGGTCGCGCCGGCCTCTCCCCTCGGGGCTGTGTGGGCCGTGGGGCTGGCTCAGGTCTCGTGCACCTCACTATCACTGCACTGCCCGCCCCGGAGGCCCCAGAGCACTTGGCAGCCCCCTCGGGCCTCCCTGCCCCAGGACCTCCGGCCTCCCTGCCCCAGGACCTCCGGCCTCCCTGCCCCAGGACCTCCGGCCTCCCTGCCCCAGGACCTCCGGCCAGCCCAGCCCTGCCGTGGGTCGGGCCGGGCCCCGCTGGCCACGTCATCCGCTGCGGGCCTGCACGGGGTCCGCGAGCTGTCGTCCCTGTGCAGGAGCTGGAGCCAGCTCCTGCCTCTCCCGTCTCCTGTTGCTGTGGGAGTCGCCCTGCGGCTGGGCGCTCGGCGGGCACCGCTCTGGAGTCTCAGGGGCCTGACCCGGTGCCCGCTCGCTCGGTGCGGGTCCCCTGGGAGGCAGCGTTGGTCCAGCAGGAGGGACGGAGCTTGTCCCCCACTCGGTCACACCGCGGCGTCCTCTCCTCACCTGGCACTTCCTGGGCGCCTGGGCTCGCGCTCGGCGCTGCCCCGGGGCTCCTGCTGGGACCGTGAAGTCCGCGGGGCAGAGTCAGCACCCTGGTCACCCCTGGGTCCCGGGAACCCACCGAGGTTCCGGTGCCGAGTTGGTCTCAGGACAAATACTGATTCCGCCCATCAGACCCGGTGGCCTTTGTTCTTTGTGGCGGAGTTGATCTCACAAACATTCGCTGTTTTAGAAAAACGCGTTTGCTGTGACGTCCGCGTGTTTGCATTTTAGGGCCACCGCGAGGTTTCGGTGCTGTTCTGTGATCTCCGTGCTCCTCCGTGGCCGCCGGCCTGAATCAGGCAGCAGGGGTGGGGTCCTGGTCCACAGGCTCACCGCCCACCCAGGAAGCCGGATGAGAGCCGGCACAGAGCCCGCGCCCCCTGCTGGGTCTCGGCGTGGGGAGCAGGCCTGTGTGGACCTGCGCGCCAGGCGGAGAGGCAGAGCCCGGCTCTCCCTCCAGCGTTCCGGCTGCTCCCTTTTAACCTCGGTGCCTGGAGGACGGGGGGAGGTGGGGAGGTGGTGGTGAGACGGCAACGGGAGCGAGAACTTCTGTGGTCACTGATGCGCGGGAGGACGGGGCACGGAGGACCTGCAGTGTCCCCGCGTCCCAGTGCCCAGAGCAGGGAGGACCTCCAGGTGTCCCCGCGTCCCAGTGCCCAGAGCAGGGAGGGACCTCCAGGTGTCCCCGCGTCCCAGTGCCCAGAGGGACTGCAGTGTCCCCGTGTCCCAGTGCCCAGAGGGACTGCAGTGTCCCCGCGTCCCAGTGCCCAGAGGGACTGCGGTGTCCCCGCGTCCCAGTGCCCAGAGCAGGGAGGACCTGCGGTGTCCCCGTGTCCCAGTGCCCAGAGCAGGAAGGGACCTCCAGGTGTCCCCGCGTCCCAGTGCCCAGAGCAGGGAGGACCTGCGGTGTCCCCGCGTCCCAGTGCCCAGAGCAGGGAGGACCTGCAGTGTCCCCGCGTCCCAGTGCCCAGAGCACGGAGGACCTGCAGTGTCCCCGTGTCCCATTGCCCAGAGGGACCTGTGGTGTCCCCGCGTCCCAGTGCCCAGAGCACGGAGGACCTGCAGTGTCCCCGTGTCCCAGTGCCCAGAGGGACCTGTGGTGTCCCCGCGTCCCAGTGCCCAGAGCAGGGAAGACCTGCAGTGTCCCCGCGTCCCAGTGCCCAGAGGGACTGCACGTCCCCGCGTCCCAGTGCCCAGAGCAGGGAGGACCTGCGGTGTCCCCGCGTCCCAGTGCCCAGAGGGACCTGCGGTGTCCCTGCGTCCCAGTGCCCAGAGGGACCTGCGGTGTCCCCGCGTCCCAGTGCCCAGAGGGACTGCACGTCCCCGCATCCCAGTGCCCAGAGCAGGGAGGACCTGCGGTGTCCCCGTGTCCCAGTGCCCAGAGGGACCTGCAGTGTCCCCGCGTCCCAGTGCCCAGAGCAGGGAGGACCTGCGGTGTCCCCGCGTCCCAGTGCCCAGAGGGACTGCAGTGTCCCCGCGTCCCAGTGCCCAGTGGTGTCCGCGCATCCCAGTGCCCAGAGCAGGGAAGATCTGCGGTGTCCCCGCGTCCCAGTGCCCAGAGCAGGGAGGACCTGCGGTGTCCCCGCGTCCCAGTGCCCAGAGCAGGGAGGACCTGCGGTGTCCCCGTGTCCCAGTGCCCAGAGGGACCTGCGGTGTCCCCGCGTCCTGCGCCCTGTGTCGGGTTGACCTCTGTGGCTCTGTCCCTTGCTTCGCAGCCCCGCGGCCTGGTCCCTTCCGCAGGTGCAGAGGGAGAGGAAGGGGCCTGCAGTGTCCCCGCGTCTGGGGGAGCTCCCGGCCCCTTCCGGGGCGCTCCCTGCCCTGTGGACCCACGCACGGTTTGTTCTCCCTGGACGCCGGTTCCTGCTGGTTGAAATGAGTGTTTTCAGGTGAGACGTAGCCGCGTGAAGGCGTAGCGTGGTCGGAGCATTGCCCCTGCAGCCAGCGCTGACGGACACGGGGAGAGCACACAGAATTCTGTGTCCCTGCAGGCCCTGAGGGGGGCGGAGCTGAGGACTGGAGGGACCGACTGCAGCCGGGGCGGGGGCGGGGGGCGGGTGCCAGCCCCCGGGCAGAACCAGGGCTGGGGAGTGTGGGAGCCGGGCTCCCCAGGTCTCCCCGTGGAGCCCAGGTGCATGCTTGGCTGACCAGTGAGCCTCAGCGGCACAGCCGAGACGCCGAGGTGTCCGGGGGAACGCAGTGGCCGCCGGAGGCTGGCTCGCCGCGGGAAGGCGGAGTGCGGTCCGAGTCCAGCCCAGGGAACCGTGGGCGCGGCTGTGGCTCTGCAGGGAAGCTGCCCGGGATCCCTCGTTGCATCCAGAGTTCCAGTGAGAGACATCGCCAGGCTTGCAAAGAAACAGGAGAGCGACCGGGGCTGTGGAAGGCGGCTCCCAGACGGTGCAGGCGCGGCGGTCAGCACCGGGCTGGGGCCTTGCAGAGACAGAGCCCACGGCGTCCTCAGCGCCCGCCCCGGCCATCACGCACGCCGCTGCCCCCGCCCGGCCGAGCACTAGCCCGTCCACTGTCCACTCCGCGGGCTTGTGGGCTGCTGGCACGAACAGAAGCTATGTGTGTGTGCGTGTGTGTGTGTGCACACCCGCTGTTCCACCCAGACTACTGGTCGACCCCGGTGCTGAAGTCACCGAACCAGACCCCAGGAGTTCTACAGGGAGGGAGTCTGGCAATCCAGAGGGTTGTGCTGGATGAGAGCCGGTGCCAGCCTAACACCGCAGGCCGCCACCCCCAGTGCCGTCCCCACCTGCTGTCCCACCCACCATGCACGCCGCGTCCCGCGGCTGCCGGTGAACCGTTCCGTGGTTGTCTGATGACTGACGACACTGAGCGATCTGCTGGGCCTGCGAGACCCTGTCCACCTCTATCGCTTGGCCGCCTGTCACTTTGTTATTGAATTCTGGGAGCTCTTTATGTACGCCGGCCCCTGCCCCCTGCCAGCTCTGTCTCCGGTGAGCCCCCCCCCGGTCTGTTTTCTAGACCGCGGTGTGGTGATGGGCGCTCTTCCCAAATCGGTCCCCTGAACTGCCCGACTGCCCCGTGTCCTGTCCAGGAAGCCTCTGCTCGCCCCCGCGCCACCGAGGACTTGCTCCGACATCTCCCTGTGACAGCGCGGCTCTGCTGTGCCCCCCGGCTCACTCCTGAGCCGGGCGTGAACAGGTCCCCCCCCCCCCCGTGCCCCGTGGGTGCCCAGTGTGTGTGGGGGGCTCTGACCTAGGCTGGCCCAGGGCAAGGAGCTGGGGTGGAGCCGCCGTCCCCAGGGGTCCTGGGCCAGTCTGTTCCCGTGGGGGGGCGGGGTCAGCCTCGCCCCCTGCCTCTCGGCACTCACCGCAGCACCCGGACGTCCTGGAGCTCTGGAGAAACGGAAGCCGGGGCCGGCTCGCCGGGGGAGGCTCCGGGCCGGGCGTGTGCCCTCCGCACCTGGGAGGTTGTGGCCCGGCGCTGGTGTTGGCATTGGTGTTGGTGTTGGTATGGCGGGCGCCCGGGGCTTGCCGGGTGCTGGAGAGCTGCGTGTCTCTCATGAGCACCTTCAGGAGAACTAGCTTTGTCGGGTCGGGGTCTCGCAGCTCTCGGGGTGCCCCCAGCAAGGCAGGGGAGTGGGAAGGGGGCGTCCCCGCCCCGTGAGGCCCCCGTTATGTCCATTCCATCAGCGCTGGCTTAGTCGGCCACCAAAGCCTGGCCCCTCCCCGCTCCCCGAGGCGTCCGGGCTGTGGCACTAAGTGGGTGTCTGCAGACGGCGTGCCCGGCTCACACCTCGGTTCCGCGCCGTCAGACCTCTCGGCAGTAGCCTCCCACCGGCCTCGCTCCGCTGCACGACAGCCCAGGGCGCCGGCACCTGCCGGGCCGAGTGCAGGGAGCTGATTTGTGTGGTCGAGCGTGACATTGCCCGCCCGCCCCGGTGATCAGCAAGGAGACCCAGCGCCCTCTCAGCTTCCTGGGGGCTCTGGGGGGGGCCCCCACCAGGGCCCACTCCCCGGACAAGTCCACCCCGGCGGACACGGGGAGAGCAGCGGCGCAAACCCCGGCCAGCCCGGCACCTGCCTCGCCCCTTCCTGCATTTGGCCTCACCTGCCGGCGCTTCGCTTTCTTCTTTTATTTTTTTTTTAAGATTTATTTTTGTTTATTTGAAAGAGTTACACAGAGGAGAGACAGAGACAGAGAGAGAGGTCTTCCATCTGCTGGTTCACTCCCCAAATAGCTACAGCGGCTGGATCTGGGCTGACCAGGAGCCAGGAACTCCATCCGGGTCTCCCACGCGGGTGCAGGGGCCGTCCTCTGCTTTCCCAGGCCACAGCAGAGAGCTGGGTGGGAAGTGGAGCAGCCAGGACTCTAACCGGCGCCCGTATGGGATGCCGGCACCGCAGGCGGCGGCTTTACCTGCTACGCCACAGCGCCGCCCTCGCCAGTGCTTTTCCAGTGCCTGGGCACACGGGTGGCAGCCACTCGTGCAGTCGTCAGGATTCTGCTGGCCTGGTCTCGCGGTGTCACCCGTCTCTTGCCCGCTCCCAGCCCCCACACAGCAGGAGTGGGGTAGGAGACAAGGACCCCCCCCCTACACACAGCTTGCTCCGCTCTGCGCCTCCGCTGGGGGGAGTCCAGGTGCTGCAGCCCCGGGGCGGGGGAGGCTCGGGCCCCGGGCGGCAGGTGCCCACCTGGCTGCTCTCACTGCAGGAGACGTGGGCCGGTGCCCCAGAGCCAGGTGTGGGTCGGGGCCAGGGAGGCCACTGGGCTGGGCACCCAGACACAGGCACTCGCGCGTCACTCCTTGCTCCCCCGTCCTGGCCTCTGTCCGGTCTGAGCCGTCCAGAAGTGAGCCGGCCAGGCCCGCTGCCAGCCAGGCTGTGAGACGCCTCCCTCACCAGGCAGGGCCATGGTGCTGGGTGCAGCCTGCCCGAGGGCCCCGGGCCTGAATCTCAGGGCACAGGGACCCAGGGGCCGGGGAACGGGCGGGCGGGTGGTGGCTCGTTTGCTGGGATTCTCGCTGAGCACCTGCACGTGTCAGGTCAGCAGGCACCTATGGCCTCGTGGGAAGGGCAGCCAGGACAGGAACCAAGTGACAGCGCCCGGGGCAATCCCGGAGGGCCTCCAGGAGGAGGTGTCCGTGCCCCGAGTCCCGTAGGTGAAGGGTCACTCGGTGTAGTGGGGTCCAGCCATCAGCTGAAGCAGAGCTTTCTTGCATCCAAACCGAGCCGGAGCGTCCATGGTGCTGGTTTGGAGAAGCCCTTGTGGCCGTCCACGCAGCTTCCAGGCCGCCCGGCCCTGGGGACGGCGCCGGTGGGCACTGCACCCTGGACCATCCCACCCCGGGGCTGAGCGCGGCGGTGGCCCCAGGCTGGGCGCAGCCCTCAGCGCGTGGGCTGGGGCCGAGACTCTCTGGTCTGCAGGCAGGAGCTGAGGGCAGAGACTGTGCCCATGGGAACGCACCCGTGTCAGCCGCGGCCGTCTCCCGGGAGGCCGTCTACACTGCCTGACGTTCAGACCCTGGGGGGATAGGTGCCCACCTGGGGTGTAGACTGAGCCCGAGCGGAGATTCAGACCCTGGGGGGGAGGTGCCCACCTGGGGTGTAGACGGAGCCCGGGCGGGGATTCAGACCCTGGGGGGGAGGTGCCCACCTGGGGTGTAGACTGAGCCCGGGCGGGGGACCTGGCCCCGGCCACCTCAGCCCCCGAGCGCCCCCAGGTGGCGACCCCTCACGCACCTCGGTCGGGCCTGGCTGGACCTGGCTGGACCTGGCCTGCCCTAACTCCCGCCTCCTGTGCAGTGAACATGACCTGGGGGAGGACATCTATGACTGTGTCCCCTGCGAGGAGGAAGGGGACGACATCTACGAGGACATCATCAAGGTGGAAGTGCAGCAGCCCATGGTGAGGAAGCCCCGCCCCTCCCGGGAAGCCCCACCCCTGCCTGCGAAGCCCCGCCCATGGGGAAGCCCTGTCCAGGAAGCCCTGCCTGCGTGGAAGCCCCATCTATGGGAAGCCCCGCCCATGGGGAAGCCCTGCCCATGGGGAAGCCCCGCCCCCGCCCGGGAAGCCCCGCCCCTGCCTGCGAAGCCCCGCCTGTGAGGAAGCCCTGTCCATCTATGGGAAGCCCCGCCCATCTATGGGAAGCCCCGCCCATGGGGAAGCCCCGCCCTTGCTCCGCAGAACCCTGCACCACTTGGGGGAGCTGCTCTGGGTGCAGAGGGACCCCGGGCTCGGCCACCCCTGAGAACCCCATGGTGTCACCAGAGGGCTCCCCCTCATGGTCCTCGGTGCCCGCCGCCCGGGGACGCTGTGAACAGTGACTGGGTGCTGCCCCCTCCCGCCGCCCGCACCGCCCGCGCCTCTGCGGAGCGAGGACACTGCCCGCCCCGGCCGGCCGGGCCGTCCTTTCTACCGCCCGGGGCTTTGTTTCCCAGCAGGCGCCGCCCACTGAACTCCCGGACGCGTTTGCACCCATGCGGGTGTATCGTGGGCGGCTGCTCTGGGGGACACGGGGCCTGGTCTGTGCAGGACGGCAGGATGGGGCCTGGGGGGACGGCCTCCGGCTCCCTGGGGCCCCCGGGCTCTGCTCGCCCACGGTGGAGGGTCTTCATGCCACCTGCTGTCCCTGAGACCCCGGGAGTTTCTGGAACAGCGCATTGTGCTGGTTCCCGTCGTCCTGGGAGTAGCCAGCCGTGGTGGTGGAGAACAGAGCAGGAGAGCAAACAGCAGGGTCCCGCGTGCGTGCCGGCGGCACCTGCTAGGTGCGGGCTCACCGGAGGGGCGGCCGGGGCGGGGCCCGCGTCTCACGCCCCGGCCCAGCCCCTGGGGACCGGTCTCTCATTTTGCCCCCTGGGTTTCCTTCCCCATCACTGCGGGGGCTCTCACTCCGGGGGGGGGCACGGGGCAGCCCCGCCTTCGGTGGTTCTGTTCCCCGGCCTCGTAGTGGGGCTGGAGCCTCCCCGCCTCCCCAGAGCTGGCCTGGGACACCCCCCGGGTCCTGGGGCCGGCAAGGGCCTCACTGCCCAGTCCTGCAACAGCTGGGCCCCTGCGGGCAGAACTGGAGCCTCAGGTGTGGTGGCCCTGAGCTTGTTTGGGGGAATCTGTCCCCGGCCAGAGCTGGCGATGCCTGCAGCCCCGTGGTGTCCCTGGTCCTGTAGCTGCCTTGAAGGGACCCGGGGCTGTTTGGAGACCCCGCTGGCTGGAGGCCAGGCTGCCCGTGTTCTGGGGATGAGCCGGAGGCCTCGTGTCCCGCCCTGGCACTGCTGTCCTCATGACCACGTCCTCTGGGATAAACACTGGCCCTCCTCCCCGTCAGACCAGAGACCGCTGTGTGGTCCGTCTGTAGGTAGCAGGTGTGGCAGCCCCCCGCCCCCTCCCCAGGGAGCACGAGCCGAGGGTGGCAGGTGTCACCCTGAGAGCCGCGGTGGGGAGCCCGGCCAGCAGCCGGGCGCACACGAAGGGCCGTGGCTAGTGGGGGTGGGTGCCCTGGCGCCCCAAGCCCACCCTGCTCAACCCTGCCTTATTCCCTCCTCCATGCCTTCAGATCCGGTACATGCAGGTAAGTGCAGGCGCGAGGCGGGCAGGCCTTCTCCACCTTTCCCGAGACATCTGGGACCGTCCCCAGGGGTCTCCGTCAGGGCCCGGGGCCTCCCCAGCCCCCATGAAGCCCCAAGGTGACGAGGGGCCCCCTCTGGGCAGGACGTGGGGCTCCTGCCCGACCCTGGCCCCCGCCCGCATTGGGGAGCTGGCCCCCGAGGACTCGGGGGGACTCCGGGGTGTGTCCGGGAGGACAGAGACGGCGTTGGGGTCACCTGGGTGCAGACGGCTGGCCACGCACCACAGTGCAGAGCCTCCTGGGCAGATTTGGTGCAGGCAGAGCCGGCGTGGCCTGGAAGAACCCAAGGAACGTGTCGGGCAGGTCACTGCCCGTCCGCAGTGATGCCTCCTGTGCCCCCGACCCTGTGCCCTGGCCACACAGCTTCTGGGTCAGTCCCGCCCTGGCCCTGCTCTGTGGAGGTGTCCTGTGACCCCTCCCACAGGCTGTTAGCACGGGGGCTCCTGGTCAGAGGCACTGTGGGGAGGCTGGTGCCAGGTCCTCATGGGGTCTGCAGCCCTGTGCACCTGCCGTGTGCCGGCGGCGTGGGCGGCTGAGGCCCGGCCTCTGGGGAGCCGCGTCTGTGATTCCAGAAACTTCTCTGCCCCTCCTCGCACTTAGTCTTCTCACCTGTGAAATGGACCGAGGGGTTGGGCCCCCACTGTCTCCCATCTGCGCCGAGCTGGAGAGGTGTCCTGTGGTCGTGTGCCCGGGCGGCCTGGCCAGCGCACAGGTGGCGGGCGGCGGGCTGGGGGACCCCGGCTCACGTGTGCTGCGCCCCCCGCAGAAAATGGGCATGAGCGAGGATGACAAGAGGAACTGCTGCTTACTGGAGATCCAGGAGACCGAGGCCAAGTACTGCCGGACCCTGGAGGACATCGAGAAGGTGGGGGCTCGGGACCCCCAAAGGGAGGCCCCACCTCCCCGCCGCAGCCCTCCCGGGCCCCATCCCGTGCTGTTCTGACACCTGATCTCAGCCTGGCCCTGGGCTCCGCCCCTTCTGGTGCCCCCATGCCTGGGCCACGCCCCCTGACCTCTGCCCTGGCGCCCCTCTGTGACGAGGGACGCACAGCCCTCCGGCACCCCCGCTTCTGGGCAGGTCAGGCCACTCAACCACACGCAGTGGCCATTTTGGGCCCTGCCGTCCTGCTCCTGGGGTGGCCAGGACAGGTCCGGCGGGCTGGGTCCTTGAGACAGACACACTGGGAGCTGCTGCCGCCCGCTGTCCAGGAGCCCACCGGGGAGGGGACACGGCAGGGCCCCCAGGGGTGGCGGGCAGGGCAGGAACCAGCATCTCACAGACCTCATGGTCACTTCCCACGTCTCCCAGGGCCAGCCTGGGGCACTGGGCACAGCCAGGCCCAGCCTCCGCCCCGTGATGACAGCTCGGGCTGTGCGTGGGCCCAGGCTCCCGAGTGTGGGCAGGATTCGTGCCCCAAACCAACGCCAGGGGTGTCGAGGTGGCCCACACCCTGGGCCTCAGCCCGGTGACCAGCCCCACGGGGTTGGCTCGTGCTGTGGGTGCAGGTGCCTGGATTCTCACCCCGGCCCAGCCCTGCACCCCTGTGCACAGTCCCCACGCACTGTCCAGCAGTCCTCGGGTGCCCCAGCCTGCGTGGCCGTCCCTCCAGGGCCCTGCCTGGGTGGGAGGGGCCTGAGTGGAAGTCTCGTTCTCTCCTCCAGAACTACATGAGCCCCCTGCGACTGGTGCTGAGCCCTGCGGACATGGCCGCCGTCTTCATCAACCTGGAGGTGAGGGTCCAGGCACCGTCTCTGGGGCCCCGGGGTGTCCCTGCCAGCTGCCCTCCCCCAGGGGGGCAGGGTTTCTGGGCGTGGCCTGGGAGCCGCTGTGTACGCCAGCTGGGGTGAAGTGGCCCAGGTGCCCACGGCCCTGGCAGGGGCACTGGAGCCCCCCGAGGGCCCAGAGGGAGGGAGATCAGTCCGTCCGCACCTTGGAGCGGACCCCGCCTGCCCCGTGGGTGTCGGCACCTCTGGACGGCAGGCGAGCCCCTGGGGGACATGCCCGTGCCGTGGGCGACAGGGCAGACCGCGTGTGGGTAGGCTTCCTCCCAGGGCTGTTCCTGGCTCTTCCCCCAGCCTCTGGTCAGTGGCAGGGGTGGGCTCTGGTCCCCAGGCCCCAGACGAGGCCGGCCCAGACCCCAGGGCGTCTCACTCTCTGTCCCCCTCCGGGCGAGCCGGGGA
Organism: Oryctolagus cuniculus; assembly: GCF_964237555.1. Classification (NCBI taxonomy): domain Eukaryota; kingdom Metazoa; phylum Chordata; class Mammalia; order Lagomorpha; family Leporidae; genus Oryctolagus; species Oryctolagus cuniculus. The sequence goes on along the minus strand of NC_091432.1, from coordinate 235,671,019 downwards.
CTGCAGACAGAAGTGAGGCCGGAGGCGGAGGGGGGGCCCCGGTGCTGCCTGCTGGACACCTGTGCCCCAGGCCGAGCTCCGTGGGCCGGGAGGGCCTGGGCCTTCCTACGAATGGAGGCTGTGCTCCGTCCCCTGGGACAGCCTCCGTGTGGTCTGTGGGGGGCCCAGACCCAGAACGCGCCCAGAGCTGTGACGCCGGCACTGGGGGGGCTCGGGTTCCGCCCAGCGCCCTCGTCTCGCGTGCTGCCGGGAGCTGCGCCCCCGCCCCGGCCTGGCCTGGGCCCTGCTCAGGGTCCACCCAGTGCCCTGCTGGGAGCTGTGCACACCCCCGGGCCTGGCCTGGCCCCGCTCAGGTTCCGCCCAGTGCCCTCGTCTCGCGTGCTGTCGGGAGCTGCGCCCCCGCCCCGGCCTGGCCTGGGCCCTGCTCAGGGTCCACCCAGTGCCCTGCTGGGAGCTGTGCACACCCCCGGGCCTGGCCTGGCCCCGCTCAGGTTCCGCCCAGTGCCCTCGTCTCGCGTGCTGTCGGGAGCTGCGCCCCCGCCCCGGCCTGGCCCCGCTCAGGTGCTCCCCGCCCCTCCCCAGGACCTGATCAAGGTGCACCACAGTTTCCTACGGGCCATCGACGTGTCCATGCTGGCAGGGGGCAGCACGCTGGCCAGGGTCTTCCTGGACTTCAAGGAGAGGTGAGAGGCCGCCCGGCCGGCCGTCCGCAGAGCCGCAGGAGAGCCCTGGGGGCCGAGGTGGGCGGCTCTCTGCCCCAGACCCAGCCTGGGGGCGCCCGTGGGGGCCCGGAGCCCCCCGCCATGTCTCACTGGTGGGGCGCTGGTGGCTGTGCTGATCAGCCCATCATAGCGCGCCTGCCGCTTCTGACGCCAGACGGGACCCAGAGCGCCCCTGGGCAGGTCTGAGCGGGGGCCCGGGGCCGTGCGGCGCTGGCGCTGGCTGGTCCACTGCTGGGTGACGAGCGGGCCCTGCTCGTGCGCCCGTGGAGGTGACCAGGGCCAGAGTGGGGGACGTCCCTCCTCCCCAGTGTGGCCCTCTGCAGGGGGTGGGGGGCCTGAGCCCCAGAACCACAGAGGGGCTCCTCGGGCCGGGGAGCGCGGGGGGCCTGCGGGAGGGGACGAGCCGCGTGTGCGGGGCTGGCTCAGGCGGGCCCACCCGCGGGGGCGGGAACCGGGCTCCGCCGTGCGTGCGTATGTGTGGTACACGCGTGTGTTCACGCACGTGTGCCCGTCCAGACTCCTGATCTACGGGGAGTACTGCAGCCACATGGAACACGCCCAGCACACGCTGAACCAGCTGCTGGCCAGCCGGGAGGACTTCCGGCAGAAAGTGGAGGTAGGGGCTCCCCTGCCCGTGGGGTCGGGGGGCAGCGTGGCGTGGAGGCTGCGCCAAGGCCCGGCCCACCCTGCGGGGAGGGGTAGGGATGGGGGAGGGGGTGGGGGTCCCGGGGGCAGCATGGAGGCTGCCCGCCTGTGGGGAGGGGTGGGGGAGGGGGTGGGGGTCCCGGGGGCAGCGTGGAGGCTGCCCGCCTGTGGGGAGGGGTGGGGAGGGGGTCCGTGGCCCCTTTGTTTTCTGCTAAGCTGAGGAGGGCTGGGTGGAGCCACAGCAGGGCCCGGACCCCCCCCAGCTCAGTGAGGAGCTGTCACCCTTGACCCCGGCCTCTGCTGACCCCGGAGGGGCCCGCGTGGCTTTGGCTGGGGGCTCTGGGGCCGCCCTGGCCCCGTCCTCAGCGTGGGCCCAGGCCCCTCTGGCCTGACCCCACTGGCCTGAGTTCAGGGCTCAGACCTCCCCTGCCGGCCAGGCCAGTGGCGGGCGGGCGGGTGGGTGCGGGGCCGTGGGGCCAGGCCAGTGGCGGGCGGGGTGAGTGCGAGGCCGCCGTGGGGCCCGGGCTGTCCCCGGGAGGGCTCCCTCAGCCCCGCCGCTGTCCGTGCCAGGAGTGCACCCTGAAGGTCCAGGACGGGAAGTTCAAGCTGCAGGACCTGCTGGTCGTCCCCATGCAGAGGGTCCTCAAGTACCACCTGCTCCTCAAGGTGGGCGCAGGGCTGGGCGGGGTGGCGGAGCCCCGGTGGGCGGGGCCTGAGCACACGGAGGGAGGGAGTCTGTGCAGGGCTGGGCTTCGTGGCGGCGCCCCCTGGTGGGCGGGGCCAGAGCACACGGTGCAGGGAGGGAGGCTGTGCAGGGCTGGGCGTCGTGGCAGCGCCCCCTGGTGGGCAGGGCCGGAGCACACGGTGCAGGGAGGGAGGCTGTGCAGGGCTGGGCAGGGCCAGCAGCGCCCCCTGGTGGGCGGGGCTGGAGCACACGGTGCAGGGAGGGAGTCTGCGCAGGGCTGGGCGTCGTGGCAGCGCCCCCTGGTGGGCGGGGCTGGAGCACACGGTGCAGGGAGGGAGGCTGTGCAGGGCCGCCCGGCTCTCCGGGCCCGGGCCACACACTGGGATCGCGGCGCAGGCGCACAGGAAAGCAGAAAGGCGTCCCCGGGGCCGGCACCACGGTCCAGCGGCTCGAGCTCAGGTGCTGGCCACTCTGCTCCTGACCCAGCGCCCTGCCACAGAGCCTGGGGGGCAGCGGAAGGTGGCCCAATCCCTGGCCCCTGCCACCTGCGTGGGAGACCCAGATGGAGCCCCTGACTCCTGGCTTCGGCCTGGCCCAGCCCTGGTCACTGCGGTCATTTGGGGAGTGACCCAGTGGACAGAGGCCCTCTCTCTCCCTCTCTCTCTGTCGCTCTCAAATAAACACAGATAAATCTTACAATCAGAAGCCAAGCGTCCTCCGGCCGGGAGTCAGGGGCTCTGGACCGGGCGACGTAACTCCCTCTGGGCTTTCTGGTGGCCACGGCCTGCGGGCAGCATTGGCCCGGGAGTGGAGGTTCCGACGTCGGCGCAGTGCTGTGCGTCCTGCTGCCTGAGTGTCCCTCTGCCCAGCCACGGGGTGACGAGACGTGGGTGCCCCTGGCGTGAGGGGTCCCGCCTGTGCAGCCAGCAGGGCCTGGGTCGGCAGGCGGGCTGGCTGTGTCCGCGGGCCTCGCTCTGTGCACACCCCGTCCCGAGTGGCGGCGAGGGCAGCGGCCGGGACCCCTGGGCGCTGACGCTTCCCTCCCCCCACCCCCTGCAGGAACTTCTGAGCCATTCTGCCGACCGGCCCGAGAGGCAGCAGCTCAAGGAGGCCCTGGAAGCGATGCAGGTGGGTGCGGGCCGGGCAGGGAGCAGCCCTGACCAGCGGTGACGGCGGGCGATTCCCTGGGGTCACAAGAGGCCATGCAGGGGCAGGAGGGCGAGGGCACGGGAGGTGGCAGGAGCGTGCCGGCCCCCGAGGGCCCGGAGCCCCGAGCCGGCCGAGAGCCACTCCTGCCTGCCCCGCTGCCGCCCCCAGTGCCCAGCAGGGCCATCCTGCCGTGGGGCCCCGAGCCTCTGGGAGTCTCTCCCTCCCTCGGAACGCCAGGGGACCAGGAAGCGGCCCCTTGTGCCCTGGGCGTGCGCCGGCCTTCCTGGCAGCGGGCAGTGGGGTTCTCCAGGAAGACGGACGGGGTCTGGAGGCGGGAACTCCGGACCCCCGGCCGGCCCAGCCTCTTGCATTCTGGGGATTTCCACGGCTCTCGTGACCGCGGGGAGGGCTTTGGGCTCTGTGGCCAGGAGGCTGCACTTTCTGACGGAGGTGGGCACTGCCCCCTGGTGGCCGGCGCGAGGGTTGCAGCGCGGTGGACAGGTGCAGGGCAGGACCGTCCACACTAAAGGGCCTTGCTGGTCTCCTGCCCCACCCAGGCTGTGGCGGACGCGGGAGGGGGACAGGGGGCGTGGCCTCTTGGTTGGCGGGGTTCCCACGCGTGAGAGAGTGGCTGGCCCAGGTCTGGCGGGCTCCGTGGCCTGCGTGGCTGACACAGGGCTGTTCCACGCTCACGCTGGAGCGGGCCATGCGGTGGGCGGGACGCACCGGGGTCTTAGCGTCATCGCCCCGTGTGCACCTGGAGTCCCCGGCCTCCCGCGTGCCTTAGTTTCCCTGCTGGCCTGTGGTGCGGCGGGGAGGGTGGGCCGGCCCCCCGCGGCCGCCGGCTCGGGCGCTCACGCCGGTGTGGTTCCAGGACCTGGCCATGCACATAAACGAGATGAAGCGGGACAAGGAGACCTTGAAGAAGATCAGCGAGTTCCAGAGCTCCATCGAGAACCTGGTGAGCGCGCGGCCTCGGGCCTCCGTGTGGGGCATCGAGAACCTGGTGAGCGCGCGGCCTCGGGCCTCCGTGCGGGGCATCGAGAACCTGGTGAGCGCGGCCTCGGGCCCCCGTGTGGGGCATCGAGAACCTGGTGAGCGCGGCCTCGGGCCTCCGTGTGGGGCATCGAGAACCTGGTGAGCGCGGCCTCGGGCCCCCGTGTGGGGAAGCCACGAGCTGCGTGCCTGGCCCGGCGGCCCCGGCCTCAGCCCAGAGAGCGCGGGGGCTGACGCCTGCCTCCTGTGCCCGGCCGAGCAGAGCCGGGGCTGCCCGCCGCTGGTGTCCAGCTCCGGTGCCAGGCCCCTGCGTCCGTGCTTTGGCCCGTTTTAGTGGCCTCGGGCTCCCTGAGTCCACGGGCAGGGCCATGGCCCCCCTGCTCCCAGGGGGGCAGTGGACACGGTTTGGTCCTGGGTGGGCGGGGCCAGCAGCTGCCCCTCCCACCTCCCCTTCCCCTCAGCCTCTCTGACTCTTCCTGGGGCCGCCTCCCCCTCCTGCTCCCTCAGGCTCAGGCCGGGGCGTCCGGCGGTCACCCGGCTCTGCTCGGGGGGAGAAGCCGTGCGTCGCAGCGGCCGCCACATCTGGGTCTGTGCCGGCCACCGCCAGCCTCGGCGGGGCCTGACTCCGCCTTCCCCACCTGGGCGCTGCCGCCTGCACCCGCCCAGGTCGCGCCGGCTTCGGAACCACTGGTTCTGCGCCAGCATTTCCACTCGCGGCCGTGCGCACGCTCAGAGCAGCTTGGCTACGCTGAGCCGAGCGAGGGCGGCACGCCCAGGCCGGCACCCGGCACCCGCTCGCCGGGATCAGAGACCACAGGAACAAGTGATGCTGGCGAAACCCCGGCACGGAGAGCCCGGGCCGCGGCTGCTGCCGGAGGGCACCCCCTTTCCCTCCTGCTCAGACGCGGGATGCCACGGGCAGAGGCCGCCGGGGCCCCGGGCGCCGACGCTGACCCGCCGGCCCCTCGCTGGCCCTTGGGGGCGTCCAGCACTGTGCGTGACCGGTGTTGCTTTTTTGTTTTCCTGCCTGTGTCGTCCTTGTCCACTGAACAGCAAGAACAAGACAGCAGTGTTCGGGACGGGAGGGGTCGTGTGTTCCTGGGACGAGGCTCGGGTGCTTCCTTCCCCGTGGCGGGCGAAGACCCTGCCTCGGTCCTGTGCCCTTAGAGGGAGGGGACTCGGGGCCTGGAGTCTGCCCCCAAGCAGGTGCAGGCCCCGCCCCTTCCCGCAGGGAACGCAGAGCGGGTGGGAGGGACACGGCCGCCCTGTGCCTCCGCCTGCACCTGCGTGCTGTGCGAGCCATGGGCGCACCTCGGGGAGCCCCCGCCTGCGTGGAGACGCCGGCAGAGTCAGCCCGAGCTGCCGGCGAGCCGGCCGGGGTGCAGACCCGTAGCCGCCTCCCTCGGCTCTGCCGCCCTGGCTTCTTAGGCTCCGCCTGTTTCCTTCCAAGCCGGGCCTGTTCCGGGCCCGCACAACGGCGCCCTGTCACTGTGGCCGGGCCGTCAATGGCTCCTTGTTCCCCAGCTGGACGGAGCCCTGCGGGGCTGGCCGGGCGGCGGGGGCTGTGGCCAGGCAGAGCCGTGGGGCTCAAGCCGCCTGCAGCAGCCAGGAGCCGGCACGGGCGCACCTCCGCTCCTCCTGCCGTGAGCCCTGGCCCTGGGCGTGTGCCCCCTGCCCGGGCCCGGCCCACGTGGGGCTGACGGCCCTGTCCTTCCCTCCCCAGCAAGTGAAGCTGGAGGAGTTCGGGCGGCCCAAGATCGACGGGGAGCTGAAGGTGCGGTCCATAGTGAACCACACCAAGCAGGACAGGTGAGTCCTGGGCGAGCGGGGCCTCCGTGCCGAGGGCGGCGACACAGCAGCCGCGCTGGGCTGGGCGGGGCTGGGAGCCGTGCCGGGGAGACCCCAGTGCGTTATTGCAGAGTGGCTGCTGGGGCCGGCGAGCGAGAGCTGGGGCGCCGCAGGTTCGGGGCCTCGTCGGGGACCGGGGCTGGGAGGGAGCCCAGGCAGCCGCTGGCCTCGGCACAGCTCCCAGGCGCTGGCTCGGGCCGCCCTGTGCACCTGGGCAGGTCCCGCCGCGGCGTTCGAGCCGCGCTGACGACTCCCGGCGCCGCCCGGGCCAGGTACCTGTTCCTGTTCGACAAGGTGGTGATCGTCTGCAAGAGGCGGGGCTACAGCTACGAGCTCAAGGAGGTCATCGAGCTGCTGTTCCACAAGATGACCGACGACCCCATGAACAACAGGGACATCAAGAAGGTGCGCCAGCCGCGGCCCGGCAGCGGGGCCCGGGGCCCGGCGCAAGTGGAGCTCAGGCCCACCCCGGTCCTGCCCAGGGTCCCCGGGCCCCGTCCTCCCCAGGGCGTGGGCACAGCAGGGCCCAGCGCCCCACGGAGGAGGCTCAGGCCCCTCAGCCTTGGCTTCCGACCTTGGCCGGTCCGGCTCCGGCCGTGTCGCCCCTTAGCGAGCAGCGCCCGTGCCGGGAGGGGTGGGCGCTCTGGCTCTGGCTGATGGGGCGGGGGCAGGGCCATGGCAAGGGGACCGCGGCTCTTCGGGGCGGGGGCACGGCCGCAGGGTTCAGCTCAGACTCTGCACACAGCACTGCAGCACCTACTGTGCACAGCACCGGGCCGGGTGTGCGGTCCGGGAGCCGGCTGTAGCAGGTGCAGGCCCAGTGGGAGCTGGGTGGCCTCCCAGCCCAGAGGCAGAGACCGCGCTGGTCCCAGAGACGCGGCCTGGGGTCCCGGCCTCCCTTGCCGCCCCCTCCCCGGGCTGCGGCATAACCACCTTCTCTCCCCTCCCCCTCATGCTTCCCAGTCTCACGGGAAAATGGTAAGCACCTGGCCCCTCCCCGCCTGCTCCCGGCTCCTGGCGCCTGGCGCCTGGCGCAGGCCCTTCCTGCCCGGGCTGGGCCGGGGGCTCTGGGTGGGCCCGAGAGGGGCCCGGCCACGGTTTCCGCCCTCTTCCTCCCCGTGGTGTCTCGGTCAGGAAGATGACGGCACAGAGCCGTGCCCGTGCTGCAGCGGGGGGAGGAAGCCCCACGCCGGAGGGGCTGCTGGGCTCCCGGCCTCCGCCCTCTGACCCCGCCTCGTGCCCAGCCTGGCTGGGGGCTCTCGGGCCCGTGGCCGCCCTCTGCCTTCACGGGCGCAGAGAAGGGAGTTTTGTGGCGTCAGTCCCGGGGAGGAGGTGGAGGGACAGGCAGCCCCGGGGGGGCCCTGGCCGAGCAGCCGTGACCTCCGCTGGGGGCGCGTCCTTGGAGGGCCGAGGCTGTCTCGGGGCCTGCACGGGTGCACAGGCACAGCGGGCATCCTTGCACACGCACGCCACGCCCGCATGCATGTGCGCAACACGGCAGGACACGTGCCCGCGCAGGCACCAGTGCACACACGTGATACCGCGTGCTCGCACACTCGCGGGAGCCCTGCGCGCCTGGACGCGGGTGCACGTGCGTAGACACCCGTAGCTCACGCAGGAGACCCACGGGCACGGGCACGGGCACGCGGGCCAGCACGTGCACTCGGCGCTGCGGGAGCGAGCGCGTGCACACGGGAGGGCTGCGCGGGCACGTGGCCCGTGCCGTGGCAAGTGACGTGTGGCCGCCCTGCAGTGGTCCTTCGGCTTCTACCTGATCCACCTGCAAGGCAAGCAGGGCTTCCAGCTCTTCTGCAAGACGGAGGACATGAAGAGGAGGTGGATGGAGCAGTTCGAGATGGCCATGTGAGCGGGCGGGGCGGGGCTGGGTGGGGCGGCCATGTGAGCGGGGGCGGGGCAGGGGCGGGGCGGCCATGTGTGTGGGGGGGCGGGGGTGGGGCAGGGGCAGCCATGTGAGTGGGGGCGGGGCAGGGGCGGGGCGGCCATGTGAGTGGGGGGACGGGGCGGGAGGGCAGGGGGTGGCCATGTGAGCGGGGGGCAGGGGGCGGGGCGGGGCAGGGGGTGGCCATGTCAGCAGGCAGGGACGGGCCCGGGGACCCTGGGCGGGAGGGCAGGGGGAGGAGGGGGCTGAGAGACTCGTTCTGGGGGTCTGTGGGCCCGCCCTGCCTCGGGGGCTCCTCACAAGGGGCGTCCCGCAGCAGCCCTGGACACTCGGGCCTCCTGCCGAGGTGGCCCTGCTGCCACCAGTCTAAACTGGGGGGGGCGCCGAGAGGGTCCCTGGAGGGTGGGGGCGGCTGCGCCCACCTCCCTGGCCTCTTCCTGCTGGGCAGATGCAGATGGGAGGGGCTGGGCTAGGACGCTGCCGGCCGCGTCACAGGGGCCTCGGCTGGCGGAGCCCCGGGCGGCTGCTTCCCGGCCCCCGGTTTCCGTGGGTTGTCGTTTGTGTCGCAACAATGGCCAGAGTGGTGGGAGCGTCTTCTCACCGCACGGAGCCCCGCCCCGCCCGCCTGGCCTGCATCCCCGTGGGGCCCCCGACCGACATCATGGCGTGGACAGTGTGGACACCGGCACAGCCCGGGAGGACTGCAGGGTGCCCAGCGGGGGCTGGAGCACGGCGTCTGTCTGGACTTAGGAAGTTCAAGTGGACGTGGGCGGCCCCTTCCTCCAGGGGGCGTCCCGAGACCCCCAGGGATGCCTGAAGCCGTGGTTGGGCCCAGGCCTCCGTCAGCAGTGCCTTCTGCACCTGGTGCCTGACAGCACCAGAAGTAATGAGTGACGGGCACCTGTCAGTCACGACGGACACCCGTCAGTCACACGACGGGCACCCGTCAGTCACATGATGGACACCTGTCAGTCACACAACGGGCACCTGTCACGACGGGCACCCGTCAGTCACATGATGGGCACCTGTCAGTCATGACGGGCACCTGTCAGTCACACGACGGGCACCTGTGAGTCACGACGGGCACCTGTCAGTCACACGACGGGCACCTGTGAGTCACGACGGGCACCCGTCACACGACAGACACCCGTCACACGACAGACACCCGTCAGTCACATGATGGACACTGGTCAGTCACACGACGGGTGCCCGTCAGTCATGACGGACACCTGTCAATCACACGATGGGAACCCGTCAGTCACGATGGACACCCGTCAGTCACATGACGGACACCTGTCAGTCACACGATGGACACCTGTCAGTCACACGACGGACACCCGTCCCTGCCGGTGCCTGTGACTCGGGCACGAGCTCGCCGAAGCCGGCACAGTCGGCTGGCGCGTTGTTCATTTCTGGGATTTTCCGTGCGATGGTTCCCGAGCGGCGCCGCGGCAGGCGCGGGGCTGGAGACACCGGAACAGCGGCCTTCCGGGAGGTTCTGCCGGGCCGGCCCTGCCGCACCTCTGTTCAGCCCTCAGCTGCCTGCGGGGAGCCCGCCCTGCGCCGGCCCTGTGCTGGGGCCCTGACGCCCTGTGCCGGCCCTGACGCCCCGACGCCCTGACGCCCGGGTGGTTCGCGGGGCTCGGGGCCCATGACGGCGGCTCCTCTCCGTTCGCCCACCAGGTCCAACATCAAGCCGGACAAGGCCAACGCCAACCACCACAGCTTCCAGATGTACACGTTCGACAAGGCCACCAGCTGCAAGGCCTGCAAGATGTTCCTCAGGTGCGTCCCCGCCGGCCACAGCCGGCTCCGTGTGTCCCACAGCCGGCTCCGCGTGTCCTCAGCCGGCTCCGCGTGTCCCACAGCCGGGCTCCGCGTGTCCCACAGCCGGCTCCGCGTGTCCCACAGCCGGCTCCGCGTGTCCCACAGCCGGCTCCGCGTGTCCTCAGGTGGCGGGGGCTCCGCGTGTCCCACAGCCGGGCTCCGCGTGTCCCACAGCCGGCTCCGCGTGTCCTCAGGTGGCGGGGGCTCCGCGGGGGGCCACAGCCGGGCTCCGCGTGTCCCACAGCCGGGCTCCGCGTGTCCTCAGGTGGCGGGGGCTCCGCGGGCCGAGTGGCCGGGGCGTGTCCTCAGGTGGCGGGGTGGGGTGTGTCACCGGGGGGGGGGCAGCCAGGCTGGGCAGGAGGGGCGCTCAGCGCTCAGCCCCCTCCTCACCGCGCCCCGCCCTGTGCAGGGGCACTTTCTACCAGGGCTACCTGTGCACCAAGTGTGGGCTCGGCGCGCACAAGGAGTGCCTGGAGGTGATGCCAGCCTGCAGGATCAGTGAGTGCCAAGACCCCGCCGGCCCCGCCGGCCCCGGTCCCCTTGCCCCGCCGGCCCCGCCAGCCCCGCCGGCCCCGGTCCCCTCGCCCCGCTGTGTCCTCGGTGCTCCCACCCCGGAGCCGGGCCTCCCAGCATTCTCCCACAGGCCAGGGTCGAGGTCAGGAACGCGGGGCTCAGAGGGGAGACCCGGCCTCAGGTCCCACGCGGGAGGAGTCCCATCCTCTGCCTCTCCCTCTCCCACAAGCCCCGCCCCAGGCGTGTGCTGCTCTGCCCACCACATTCTCGGCAGGTGCAGGGGGTTTCTGATCCCAGAGGGACCCGGGCATCGTCGCCCACACCCGGGCGTGCCCAGCCCCCCCCCCCCCCATAGCAGCCTGCCCCACCCCCACACGTGCACGTTCCCGGTGCTGCCTTCCGGGCCGTGTACCCCGGGAAGCCTGAGGCTCGGGAGCGGAAGAGGTGGAGCCTGCCTGGCACTGGCAGAGATGGGGCGGCCTCCAGGGCCCCTCTGGAGGGGACGCAGCTGAGGCCTTGCTGGGCGGCGTGAGGCGTCCCTGGGCAGGCAGGCCTGAGGTCTGGGGGCTCCGCTGAGTGCCGATCCGGGGGTGGGGGTGGGGCAGACTTCCTTCTGCCGGCACAGCCCCGGGCAGAGGCGCCTGGGGGCCTTCAGGTGGGCGGCTGGCGGCTTACTAGGGGTTACTGGTGTTCAGGGGCCCCAGGTGTGCCCCCCTCGAGGTGGGGAGCAGGCCCCCTGCACCGCTCATGTGTGGGAGTCGGGGACGCGTCCAGGGGCGTCCGTCACCTCCATCCTCAGCCCCAGAACGTGAGGCTCGGGACCCTCAGCGCTGGTCTGAACGCCCCCTGGTGGACCCCCACTCCATGCAGAGCCCGCCTACCCACGCCTGGCCGCCGTGTCCCTGGACATTGTTTCTGGTGCCTGCCGGAGCCGCGGCTCAGCCTCGATGCCCCCCCCGCCCCAGGAGCCCACTGGGCTGTGTCTCAGCCCTGCAGACCCCCAGTCTGCCCCCAGCTGGAAGACCACGGCCGGCACCTGGTCACCCCCTTCTCCTGCCAACAGCGCCCTCTTGTGGCCGCACGCCCCTCACGCCCGCGGCTGGCCACTCTCCATTTTTTCATGTATTTTTTTAAATTTAAAAGTAACATGGGGGAGGGCAGAGATGAAGCGAGGAAAAGAACCCCCCCCCCCCCCAGGCTTCTGCGGGAAGAACGGCTGCCAGCACCGCGGGGAAACTCAGGCTTGCCTTTTGGAATCGTCTGTCTTGGGGTCTATCCCGGGTTGTAACATCGTCACTCACTACCCAGAGAGGACTTGGGGAGTGTGGGGGGGGAAGGGGGCAGGGGAGGAGGAAGGGGAGCCGCTCAGGCTGCCACTAGGCGGAGGCCGTCACCCACCAGGCATGACACACACCCCCACACCCGCCCACACCTGCCCCCCCACACCTGCCCACACACATACCCACACCCATCCACACCTGCCCCGCCCACACCTGCCCACACACCCGCCCACACCTGCCCGCCCCCACACCCAGTCGTCTTCCAGTCCTCTCTTCTTGGTACTCCAGAGGACTTCAGACGGTTCACAGGAATGAAATTGGAACCGAGTTTTCCTTACTTGAGAGACGGGGCGAGCGCTCCCGCCCGCTGCTGCGCTCCCCAGAGGCCGGCCGTGGCCAGGGCTGGGCCAGCCAGAGCAGGGGTGGGAGCTGCAGCCGGGTCACCGCGGGGTGTGTGTGTGTGTGTGGCAGGGACCCATGTGTGAGCCAGCGCTGCCGCTCCGGGGCGCCGCTCGGCGGGAACCTAGAGCAGGAGCTGGGGCCGGCCTGGAGCCCGGCACCCACAGCCTTGAGCCAGGCACCCACAGCCTTGAGCCAGGCACCCACAGCCTTGCCTTGAGCCCAGCACCCACAGCCTTGCCTTGAGCCAGGCACCCATGGCCTTACCTTGAACCCGGCACCCGTGGCCTGGAGCCCGGCACCCACAGCCTTGAGCCAGGCACCCACAGCCTTGCCTTGAGCCCAGCACCCACAGCCTTGCCTTGAGCCAGGCACCCATGGCCTTACCTTGAACCCGGCACCCATGGCCTGGAGCCCGGCACCCACAGCCTTGAGCCAGGCACCCACGGCCTTGAGCCAAGCACCCCATGGCCTTGGGCCAGGCACCCACGGCCTTGCCTTGAACCCAGCACCCACGGGTTAACCGCTGTTCCTGAGAATTTTATTTTGGTGCAAAGAAGACAAGCCCTTGAGACCACGCGCAGTTTCCGTCACGGGACCCCGGGTGTAGGAGGGGCCTCTCGGAGCCCCGCCCCCAGCAGGTGTCAGCCAGATCCCAGGGGCCATGCTCCCTGGAGGGGTCCCCTCCGCTGGGGGCTGCAGCCCCGTCCCAGCCGCTCCGAGCTGCTCCCCGGGCGGTGCCTCAGGCTGTGTCCTCCCCGGGCCTTGCCTGTGGCTGATGCAGGGGGTGCCTGTTCTGTGGGAGGTGCCCACTGCACTGCCCGGCCCTGCCCAGGCCCAGGGCTGTGTGCACTCAGGGTGGGGTCGGGCCAGAGCTGTTGAGATCTTGCTGTGTGCATGCGTGTATGTGTGAGAGTACACACATGTGTCCATGCATGCACGTGTGCACGTGCGTACGTGTGTGTCTGAGTACACGTGTGTCCATGTGTTCGTGTGCATGTGTGTATGGGAATATACACACGTGTCCATGCATTCGTGTGTGTGCACATCCGTGTGTGTCCGTGTGTGTATGGGAACATACGCATGTGTCCATGCGTCCGTGTGCGCATGTGCATGTGTGTGCGTGTGTCTGAGTATACGCGTGTGTCCATGCGTTCGCGTGCATGTGTGTATGTGCGTGTACATGCGTGTGTCCATGTGTGTATGGGAGCATATGCATGTGTCCATGCATTCATATGTGTATGGGAGTGTATGCGTGTGTCGTGCATTCGTGTGTGCACACGTGTGCATGTGTGGGCCTGTGCATGCGTGTGGCGGGAGGGTCCTCTCAGCTCTGCAGGTGGGCAGAGGAAGCTCAGCACGTGTGTCTGAGACGTGTGACACGGGGCGTCCCTGTGATGGATCCTTGGCCCCTGCCCCTGGCAGGCATTGCTAATCAACTGCAGAAAGCTCCTCTCGGGCCCCCCCTCCAGAGTGGCCCCTGCAGGAAGCCTGTTTGCCACCTCCAGCCAAGCCCTGCCCGAGAGCTCGGCCGCCCCAGGTCCAGAGCTTGGGGTCCGTGGGGGAAGCCGTGAGACAGGCACAGCCGCTGCCCGGTCCACACCTCTGTGACCCCCCAAACCAGCCGCCGTGTGGCGCCCCTCTTGGAGCTGGGCCCGGCCCCACTGCCGTAGTCGGGGGCCCCGCTGCCGTGGTCTGGGTCCCCGGTGCTGTGGTCTGGGTCCCCGCTGCCGTGGTCTGGGTCCCCGCTGCCGCGGTCTGGGTCCCCGGTGCTGTGGCAGGGCCAGGGGCTGGGGTCCGCCTGACTCTGCTTTGTTTCCTTTGCAGCCTCTCCTGCAGACCTGGTGAGTCCTCGCTGAGCCCTGAGGGAAGCCCCGTTGTCCTGCCCGCCCAGCCCTGGGGGCTCCCCACGCCTTCTGTCCTCCCGTCCACGCCCCGAGGCTCCACCACAACCATGGGCGTGGCTCTGACCTACCCGCAACCCCCACCTGGCTCAGAGTCCACAGTTTGGCTGAACTGGGGACGGAGTCCCCGTGGCTACTTGTAGGGGAGGGGCTTCATGCCCCCTTGAGTTCGGGGTCCTGTCACTCACCAGCACCCAAGGCCCCTTGAGCCTGGGGTCCGAGACGCCTCTGGGGGAGGGCAGGGTGTGGTCAGGGCGGGCTTCCTGGAGGAGGTGGGACACCCCTGAAGGTCAGAGTGGGCTGTTGCATGGGGAAGCAGCGCCACACGTGCCTGTGGGGTCGGGCCGTGCCCTGTGCCCCACCCCTGCCTTGCGCCTCCTCTGGGGGGAGGGGTCACGGTGGGTCCAGCGGCTGAGCACTCCCCTCCCTCATCCCTGCTGTCCATCCTTGTCCCCACAGGACTCCTCCGGAGCAGGGCCAGGTGAGAGCCGGGCGGGGGCACCTGGGAGGCGGGTGGGGCCCCATCGCGGACTGGCCTGAGCCCCTGCAGCCCCAGCGCTGTCCCCCCCTCCACGTGAGGGCTCCCGGCACAGCTCGGGAGGAAACCACGGCGGGTGCCGTCTACACAGCGCCGCGTCTGAGCGCGAGAGCTGCTGCCCTGGCGATGCCCCGTGTCCGTGTCCCGAGACCCGGGGAGGCCTGCGGTGGGGGCCGTAGGGGCGTGGGCCCCTGGGGGCCGCGGCCGGCGACTCGGGGAGGCCTGGAGTGGGGCCGTGGGGGCGTGGGCCCCTGGGGGCCGCGGCCAGCGACTCGGCTCGGTCCAGGCCAGGCCGGAGCCCCCGAGCGAGCCGCCCCTCCTGCTGCTGCCCGCAGGTCCCAAGATGGTGGCCCTACAGAATTACCACGGCGTGCCGGCCCCTCCCGGGAAGGCCCCGCTCACCTTCCAGACCGGGGACGTCATCGAGCTGCTGCGAGGGGACCCCGAGGCTCCGTGGTGGGAGGTGCGTCCTGCAGCCCTGCCCCCACCCCACCCCGACTCCCTCCTTGCCCAGGCGGCCCCGCGGGCGCTGCTGCTGGCCTGGGTGTGGTCGCCACGGTCCCAGGGGAGTTAGGGAGTAACTCTCCCGGCTGTGCGCTCCTGGCATTGGAGACTCGGGCAGTGGGCGGGGGGTGCGGGAGGCCGGGCCCTGCTCTCGGTGCCCCCCAGCCCCGCTCCAGGCGTCCGCTTCCCGGTGGCTCTGCACAGCTGCCCTGCAGGGGTGAAGTAGGAGGCAGAGTCGGGGCCAGCCCAGCCCCTCCCAGCTGGGTCCCGGTCCCTGTGCTGATACAGGTGGGTGGGGCCGGGAGGTGGGGCTCCGTGGGCCTCTGTGTTCTCTCCTGTGGAATGGGCGAGCCCTCGCCCGCCTGCTGTCGCCCACCCACCGTGTCCTCCCCTCCCAGGGCCGGCTGCTGCAGACCAGGAAGTCGGGGTATTTTCCCAGCTCGTCCGTGAAGCCCTGCCCCGTGGACGGGAGGGTGAGTCCTTCCCCACGGAGGCTTCCGGAACACCGTGGCCAGGTTGTCCATGCTGGGTGACCCCGGAGTGGAGGGGGCGGGGGCGGGGGCGATGTTGTGTGCGTGCAGGGCTGGGTCGCGGCAGGCGTGCGCCTGGGTGCAGGGGCGGGTCCCCAGCTCCCCGTGGGGGGCCTGGCCAGCGTCTCTGCAGGGGGAGGAAGTTGTGAGGACTTAGGGCGCCTTGCACAGGTCCTGGGGCTGGCAGGGTGGGGGCAGGGGGTAGAGTGTCGCTCACCCCGCTTCCTGGGCCCCGGCTTCCTGGGTGCGTGGGGTGAGCAGGGGCACAGGTGTTGTCTGAGGACCCCCAGGCTGTGGGTGGGGCAGGGGCCGGGCTCCCAGGAGTGGCTGAGCCTCTGGACGGCGCCCCCGCCCAGGTCCCCTCCCAGCTCCAGAGGCCTCCGGCTGTGGGTGAGACGTGGCCACAGAGTCCCGCACCCCCGTGCTCCTCCTCCCGTGGGGTTACGTGCAGCTCCTGGTGGTTCCTCATTCATTCCCTCGACGAATCAGTCGTTCATTCCATCAAACCTGAGTGGAAGGCACCCGATCGTGCCCTTGGGGTCCTCATGGGGCGAGGGGGGGGGGCCCGGGGCTGAGCCCACGGGTGGTCCTGGCCCTGTGCAGCTGGTGGCACTCACAGCGAGCCCTGTGGCCCCCGCGCTGTGGCCGGTGCCTGCAAGGACATAACACAGGTGTGTCTGTTCCCCAGCCGCCCGTCAGCCGGCCGCCGTCCCGGGAGATGGACTACACGGCCTACCCCTGGTGAGTGGCTCCTGGCCCGCGGTGGGTGTGGGCGTCCAGGGCCCCTGTGTGGGGGGCTGTGCCCCCCGCCCCCAAGTCTAGGAGCGTCCCCAGGGTGGCTGAGCCCAGGGACTCCCAGGTCCCGCCTCCCGCCTCGGTTCAGATGAGGGGGGAGCTGAGGCCATTTTTCAGTGCGGTCGTAATGGATTGTGGGAAAGCAGGGAACGTGAGCCGGGCGCCCGTGGTGGGTGCGGCCACCTGACAGCTGCCCAGCGTGCAGGGGACGCGGGGGGCGGGGGGTGGGTCTGGCGGCCCAGACATGCGTCAGCCTGGGCCCCTTTGACTGGCACCTCTGTTGACAGTGACAGGCAGCCCCGCGCAGCCACATGGATAGCGGACGGCAGCCCGACGAGGACTCTGGCCTCGTCCCCAGGCTGGGCTGTCTGCACGGCCTGGCCACGGCTGCCCGGTGCCTCGACGTGCCCGGTGCATCTGTTCTGTGCACGTCCACCCTGCCCTGGCCTCCGGTAGCCCGGGACCCGCCTGCGGTTTCCCCTCAGAGACCAACAGACAGAAATTGGGTTTCCAGTGTCGGTTCTGCCGTGGTTGCACGGTGTGTGTGTTTTTGAAGGTGTGCTTATTTTGAAAGACGGACAGAGAGGTCTTCCGTCCCTGGGTCACTCCCTGAGTGGCTGCAACAGCCCGGGCAGGGCAGGCTGAAGCCAGGGGCCTGGAATTCCATCCGGGTCTCCCAGCCGGGTACGGGGGCCCAAGCACTGGGGGCATCCTCCACTGCCCCCCAGGAGCATTAGCAGGGAGCAGGATCGGCAGGGGATGCTGGCACTGCAGGCGGTGGCTTCACCTGCTATGCCACAGCGCCGGCCACAGGGTGCCGTATCAGGAACGTGCCAGCTCCTGCCGAGGAAGTGCCGGGGCGGCAGGAGTGCCGGGGGGAGCCTGCCACGGCTCAGGGTGTGGACGCCTGAGGTGGAAGGTGGAGGGGTTCCCCCCCCAGCCCTCCACGGCCCCTGCAGCAGGGAGCGGGGGCGCCGCTGACCGTCCGTGTGCTCCGGTCTCTCTGCTCCGGGTGTGGACAGTGCTTGCTGGGGAAGTGTGACCGCATGAAAGTGCTCACTGAGCACCAGGTCTGGAGCGCGTGGAGCAGCCCAGTGCACCTGCCGGGCGGCCCCCAGAGAGCTCCGCTCGTGCCCCCCCCCCCGTGCCCCTCGCGCACGGCCCAGTGGGGAGCAGCCCAGTGCACCTGCCGGGCGGCCCCCAGAGAGCTCCGCTCGTGCCCCGCCCCGTGCCCCTCGCGCACGGCCCAGTGGGGAGCAGCCCAGTGCACCTGCCGGGCGGCCCCCAGAGAGCTCCGCTCGTGCCCCCCCCCACTGTGCCCCTCGCGCTCGGCCCAGTGGGGAGCAGCCCAGTGCACCTGCTGGGCTGCCCCCAGAGAGCTCCGCTCGTGCCCCCCCCCCCGTGCCCCTCGCGCTCGGCCCAGCCCCCTTCCCTGCCCCCTCGCTGCAGGTTTGCGGGCAACATGGAGAGGCAGCAGACCGACAACCTGCTCAAGTCCCACGCCAGCGGCACGTACCTCGTCAGGGAGCGGCCCGCCGAGGCTGAGCGCTTTGCCATCAGCATCAAGTACGTGGCGGCCCCGGGGGTGCAGGAGGCCCCCCCCATCCTGGGCCTGCTGGCGGGGCGGGGCGGGGAGGGGGTGTCACCTCTAGCCCAAGCCTTTTGGAGGGAGCCCTGGAGTTAGCCCAGGCGACGCACCTGTGAGCCCCGGGGGCTGGGCTGGACCAGGTCAGGGGCAGGTGGAGACCCTACCAAGGACTTCCCAGCAGCCCCACGGATGGGACGCGAGGGCAAAGGGCCCAACCTGGCGGCTGGGGGCCCTCAGGGGACTTAGGGGGCTGCTGCTGTCTGTGGCTCCAGCCAGCGGCCCTCTGTCCCCACATCCTCCCGCTGCCTGCACCCCCCACCCTGCTGGAGCTGCCCCCACCCCCCACAGAGGGCCACAGACTGTTCAGAGCCAGGCCCTGGTTGGCCGCGGGCAGGAGACTCCGGCCAGTGACCGGAGCGTGGGGCCTGCCCCCGCCTCCCCAGGGCATCCGTGTGCAGGGAAGCCTCCTGCGTGCCGGCCAGGGTGGACCTGGGACCTGGGACCTGGGGCGCGGGGACTGCAGGGACGGAAGCCAGCACAGGAAGCGAGCGGGCTCCCGGCGGGACACAGGGTGCGGTGGCAGGTGTCCCTGTGCGGCCAAGCCGGGTTCTGGGCACCACGGAAGCCGGGACCCTCGGGCAGGTGCTCACAGGCCCCGGGTCCTGAACACACAGCCGCCCGTCTCTCCCTCCCAGCTCTGCTCCTCTCCTTCTCTGGACCCCCACTTCCTCCACGTCTGCCCCCAGGGGTTCTGGGTCCCCTGAGCCCCCAGTGACTGGGCAGGGGCGCAAAAGGTCCTGCCCCCACCCACACCCAGGGCCAGGTCCCCCCTTCCAATTGGCTGCTGAGGGAGGAGACCCCAGGCCTCCAGGAGGCCCCAGGAACAAATGCAGTGGCTCAAAGTGCGTGGAGCGGCGGCCGTGCCGGCCGTGACCCAGGGCTGGACATGGCTCAGCCTGGTGGGCAGCACCTGCCCTGCACAGGCGGCCAGAGCACCCTAAGGGTGTGGCAATCAGGGTGGGTCCCCCACAGTGAGGCCCGCGTGTGCCCTGGGAGGAGAGGCCAGCGGGCTGCCCGAGGCCAGGCTGGGGTGCAGAACACTGCCCGCCTGGTGGGCGTGGCCAGGGCCCCCAGTGGAGGCCCCTCAGCCCTGCCCAGGGGGAGCTCGGGGGCGCTCACACCCCGGCCACCACCCCGACATCAGCAGGAAGGACACGGCCAGCTGGGCGGTGCTTCACCTCTCAGCTCTGTCGGGTCAGAGCGGCCACGCAGTGCCCATGAGTGGGGGCTGTGGCGAGCCGTGGGGACTGCGGTCCACCGTCTCCCTGCCCGGCCTGGTGCTGGCTGCCAGGCCACTGGGTGCGGGGGGAGCCGTGAGGACCGCGGGCGGCCGGCTTCCTGGGCACGGGGGAAGGCCAGCACCGAGGCCTGGGTGAACGTGAACTTGGATCCTCTGAGCAGCCGCCGGGCTGGAGCTAGAGGTGCCGCGGTGGCCGTGGCGCGAGGAGGGTGCTCCTGGGACCGAGAAGCAAACCCGCCAGGGCTGGGTGCGGGAGCCGCACTGCACAGGGAGGGGGCTCGGGATGGGCCCCCGGGGCTCCGACGGCCGGCACAGGACCTGTTCTGTCACTGTGACCGAAGCCTGGGACTAGGCCACTGCACAGAGAGGGTCCCCTGGCCACTGTATCACGCGTGGCAGAGAGGCAGAGGGGGCGGGCCGTGTGCAGGAGCCCCATGGCAGGGGTGGCCTCGCTCGCAGCAGCTGCTCCCCTGAGAGCTAACCCAGACCCGGGAGACCCTCCCCGCACACCTTGTCCGTCCGTGCCTGGGGGTGGAGCCCGGGACCTCACGGCTTCCCCCTGTCCCAGAATCACCCCACTGGGGCCACGTGCAAGCCACGGCCGGGCGGGGGCTGGATTGGAAGTGTGGGGACAGGAGGGGTGTGGCCGGGAGCGGGGTCCCCGGGCTGGGCTGAGCCTGGCCCCGTGCGTGCCCAGGTTCAATGACGAGGTGAAACACATCAAGGTGGTGGAGAAAGACAACTGGATCCACATCACGGAAGCCAAGAAGTTCGAGAGCCTCCTGGTGCGTGAGCCGGGCCCTGCTCCCCGCCCCGCCGCAGCGCCCACGCGGCCTCCCCGGCCCCAGCCCCGGGCCAGCAGCCCCTGCCCGGTGTAGACGCCCCGGAAATGAGTCTCTAAGGCCCTGGGAACAGCTGGGGCTGTGGCTCAGCCAAGACTTGGGACTCCCGACGCCTGAGGCTGCACAGGGCTTGGCCCAGCCACTGGCCCCCAATGCCGACCTCCCAGTGGCACGGCACACTCTCGAGCTGGCGACCGAGCACCCCTGCCCCCGGCTCACGCCCCTCCCCGGCTCGCCAACACCGAGCTCTGTCCTCACCCGGCCGGCACGCGGTAGAGGCGTGGTTCCCCGTGGCTGGTTTCCAGCGGTGGCTGGGATGCCGTTTCTCAATGGCACACACCATGAGGACATGGGAGCAGAGCGTCCGAGCCCCGAGCTCCCCACCGCCACCACGGTGCCGTCGTCCCAGCCGCGACCCCA
Source organism: Oryctolagus cuniculus (assembly GCF_964237555.1). Lineage (NCBI taxonomy): Eukaryota > Metazoa > Chordata > Mammalia > Lagomorpha > Leporidae > Oryctolagus > Oryctolagus cuniculus. The sequence continues at coordinate 235,650,634 of NC_091432.1, read as the reverse complement.
CCAAACCGAAGCCAGCGTGCACGTGTGGGCGTGTGGCTCCGTGCCGTGTGTCCACGCCTCTGAAAAGCAGGGCCGGGCTGGGCCTGGTGTGCCAGGGAGCCCCCTGGGCTATGACACCTGGGGTCCCGGTGCAGCCAGGCGCTTCTTGCAGGGGGCGTGCGGGCCCTGGGGTGTTCCTCTGCAGAGGCCGCCCGTCTGCCCCGGGGTCAGTCTTGGCCTCCCCCCATGTCATTCCCTTTCGAAGCATCTGTCCGGGCAGTCCGTGGGGCCGAGGCCTTCAAGAAGCCCACCACCCCTGTGGGCGGGATGTAGGGAGGGGCAGAGGGGCTGTCTCCCAGGCTTGACCCCGCGAAGGTCGGGGAGGGAGGCCAGGTGGCCGGCGGGCTGCCTGGAGGCGGCGGTGGACAGAGCGCTGCCCCCTGCAGGAGCTGGTGGAGTACTACCAGTGCCACTCGCTCAAGGAGAGCTTCAAGCAGCTGGACACCACACTCAAGCACCCCTACAAGTGCTGGGAGCGCGCCGCCCCCCGGGCCTGCAGCCGGGCCCCAGGTAACGCCGGGCCGGACCCCACGCCCGCGCTCCCCTGGCGACTCTCCCCTGGCCCACGTCGCAGGCCTTCCCTGCCCGCCTGCTCTCAGGGACACAGGCCAGGAACCCCCGCCCCGGCCCCGGGGAGTGAGGCGCCCCCACCCCCACCCCGCGCCAGGGCCGTCTCGCGCTGCCCCTGCACCCTGCGGGCCGCGGGGCTGGCTTGCTACCTGCTCTGCGTTGCTGCTCTGTCGTGGGCCCCCGCCCAGAGGCCAGCGTGGGTGGTCCTCACGGGACCCCTGCACTTGCCATGGCCACCAGTGGGAGAGCACAGGGCCTGTTTGCAGAGGGGACCCCAAGCTCAGGGCCGCCGCGTGGCTTCCAGCCCAGGCCTCTGTCCCCTGTGCACGGGGACTGCGGGGCTGTGGGCCACACGGGGCGGGCGGGGCAGGAGAGGAACCGGGGCCTTGAGTGAGCACCTGCTGGTGTCCGGGCGGGAGGAGGTGGCCCGGCTGCTCTAGGGCACCCAGCTGCCTTGGCGGGGCTCTGGGGGCCTGCTCTGTCCTGCTGCTGGCTCGGCCCCCACCAGGCTCAGTCCCCGCAGCCCCCAGCCGCCTGGACGCCCCCGCTGCCGCCTCACGCACGCTCTCGCCTCTTTGCAGCCTCCTGCGCCTCCTACAACTTCTCTTTCCTCAGCCCGCAGGGCCTCGGCCTTGCTGCTCAGGGCCCCTCCGCTCCCTTCTGGTCAGGTACCTCCGCTGCTCTGCGTGGGGCCCTGGCACCGCCGCCGCCGCCGCCGCCCCGGCGTGGGCTGGGGGAGGGAGGGCCGGGAGGTCCCCCGGGGACCTGTCACGCTCTGGCCGTGGCTGCCTTGACGCACACGTCCTCCTCGCTGCTGTCCCGCATGGCCACTCGAGGACTCAGTGGAGAACAGGCCGGCGGCCGCCCCGCAGCAAGCAGAGGGGAGCAGACCCCGGGCCAGCTCGGCGGCCACGAGGAGAAGCCTTGTGGGGCTTGGGTGTGGGGATGACGGCCGGCTCGGCCCCCGCCGTGTGCCCGGCTGCTGCCCCCGCGGCACCGCACGGCCGGCTCTGCCCCCACCACCTGGCTGGTTGCTGCCTGCACTTCCCCAGCCCGCATCCTCCTCGCCTCTCCCTGGGGACTTCCGGTGCCAGGCGGAGCTGGGTGGGCTGGGTCTCCCGTGGGCTGTGGGACCTCAGCAGCCGGCGTCGTGGCACCTGCTCTCGTCCCTGTGAACGCACCCATGGCCTGCGACGGTGCCCAGGGCTGGAGCCAGCTCGTCTCTTCTCTCTGGGCACATAGGTCCAGGCATCCGGGGTGAGGGGGCTAGCACAGCACAGGTGCCCTCCCAGCCCTGGCAGGCCCCGCCCCCTGCAGCCGGCTGACCGTGCCTGTCTCCCCCAACAGTGTTCACGCCGCGGGTCATCGGCACGGCGGTGGCCAGGTACAACTTCGCCGCCCGGGACATGCGGGAGCTCTCGCTGCGGGAGGGAGACGTGGTGAAGATCTACAGCCGCATCGGCGGGGACCAGGGCTGGTGGAAGGGCGAGACCAACGGACGGGTGAGCGGCCCAGCCCTGGCCTGCCGGCCCCTACCTGCAGACCCCGGCCACCTGCCCTGTGCCGGGCACCCTGCGACCCGGTCTCCCTCATCCTCATGGCACCCAGAGGTCCGGGGCTCACGGGAAACCGAGGCTCCGGCCGCTCACCGTGAGCCCTGGGAGTTGGCCACGTGGGTCAGATGTGGACCCGGGCCCCCAGACTGCCTGTGCTGGCCCTGCCGCTGCAGGGAGATGGGTGCCGTGGCCGCCACCCCGGTCACACCCAGGTGCCCGAGCCCCGAGGGCAGGAAGGCCGCAGGACTGACAGCAGGGCCTGGTGTCCTTGCCGGCTCCTCCTGTCACTGTCCATGCCCAGGACTGGCCCAGCGAGGTGGGAGGGGCCTGCCATGTCCCCGCCCTCTGAGTGAGCAAGGAGGGTCCTGTCAAGTTCTCACCCTCTGAGGTGGGAGGGGCCTGTCAAGTCCCCGCCCTCTGCATGAGGTGGGAGGGGCCTGCCATGTCCCCACCCTCTGAGTGAGCTAGGAGGGGCCTGTCAAGTCCCCACCCTCTGAGGTGGGAGGGGCCTGTCAAGTCCCCGCCCTCTGCATGAGGTGGGAAGGGCCTGAAATGTCCCTGCCCTCTGAGTGAGCTAGGAGGGGCCTGTCATGTCCCTGCCCTCTGAGGTGGGAGGGGCCTGTCATGTCCCTGCCCTCTGAGGTGGGAGGGGCCTGTCATGTCCCTGCCCTCTGAGGTGGGAGGAGCCTGTCAAGTCCCCACCCTGTGAGGTGGGAGGGGCCTGTCAAGTCCCCACCCTCTGAGGTGGGAGGGGCCTGTCAAGTCCCCGCCCTCTGCATGAGGTGGGAAGGGCCTGAAATGTCCCCGCCCTCTGAGTGAGCTAGGAGGGTCCTGTCAAATCCCCGCCCTCTGGAGTGGGAGGGGCCTGTCATTTCCCCACCCTATGAAGTGGGAGGGGCCTGTCATGTCCCTGCCCTCTGAGGTGGGAGGGGCCTGTCATGTCCCTGCCCTCTGAAGTGGGAGGGGCCTGTCAAGTCCCCACCCTCTGGGGTGGGAGGGGCCTGTCGTCCTGCCCTCTGAAGTGGGAGGGGCCTGTCACGATCCTGCTCACCCTAAGATTCTGGAAAACCTCACAGCCCCTTGAGCCCCTTGAGCCCCTTGAGCCCCTTGAGCCCAGCCCCCCATCTGGACCCCCGGGTGGTGCCCCAGCTCTGTCAGCACCCACCTGATGGCACCAGCTCTCTGTGTGCACCAGTGGAAAGCCCGTGGGCAGGTGCACCGGGCGGTGGAGGGGGAGGGTGGAGGGGGAGGGTGGAGGGGGAGGGTCCGTTGGCCTCCAGTGCCGACCAGGAAGTTGCCCAGGGGCAGGTGCCGGTTGGCCTCCATAGCCTGGGCCTGCCCCTTGGAGGGCCTCGGCTCTGACCCATTTCCTGCCCATCCGCCTCCAGGGGTGAGGGCTCTGAGTCCCAGGCAGGGACCACACGGTGGCCGCGTGTCACCGTGTCACTGGCGCGCCAAGCACCTGAGGCTGTGATTAGTGAGCCCAGCCCAGATGCGGCGTCTGCACCACTGCTTTGAGCCTCGCGGCGAACTCCTGTCCGCCTGGTGCTGTCGGCTCAGGAAATCGTCTCTTCTGGTCTGGAGTCCTCCTGCAGGTGTCAGATGGGGCTGGCTTTCCCTGAGTTACGGCTTTGTGGGCGGACTTTCCCCTGTGCTGTTTTTCTGTCTCCTGTTTGGAGTGAGTCTCTTACGGGTCTTGGGGTTTCCTGAAGCCGTTGTCTTTGAATCGGTGCGTGTGGCTCATTTACGTTTAGTGTAATTCCCAGGCCGTTCGGGGCTGAGTCGCTCATCTAACTGCTGCTCCCTCGCTCGCCTTCCGTGCCTGCTCTTCGGTTAATCAGCATCCTTTTTCTCTGCACACCCTTCCTTGGCTGGTTTCTGCATCTGAGACGGTGCAGGGTGCGCGCCGACTTCCTGGCGCCTGCCCTAAGTGAGCAGTTATCCTAATTCCCAGACAGGGCGAGGACCCCGGGGCGGGGTCCCACGCTTCTCCCGGCTGCTCTGCAGGCACCGTCCTGGCTCTGGGCTCTGCCGTGTTCACCCCGGAGGCCTGGAGTCTGCTCACTCAGGTCACGTGTCCTGGCTTCGCCCAAGGCCACACTCGTGCAGCCCGGCCCCCACTCTAGAATGTTCTCTGGTGTGAGTCGGCAGTGAGTACGTTCGCAGGTGTTGTTGGATCTAAAAGCGTCTTTATATTTAATGTTGGTGTTGTAAAATGTATCTTTTTAAAAACCATTTATGTGTTTGAAAGAATTACAGAGAGAGAGAGAGAAGGGAGACAGACAGATCTCCCATTGCTGGTTCACTCTCCAAATGGCTGCAACAGCCGGGGCTGAGCAGGGGCCCAAGCACTTGGGCCCTCTTCCACTGCTTTCCCAGGCCTTAGCAGGGAGCTGGATTGGAAGTGGGGCAGCCAGGACTTGAACCGGCACCCATAAGGGATGCCAGTGCTTCAGGCAGAGGCCTGACCCACTGCGCCACAGCACCAGTCCTGCTATTTGTAATTTTTAATTCTGATATAATTTCAAATTCAGCCACACCCAAGACCTCCCTTATACACAAATGCGTGTCCTGTTTCCAAATGTTTTGGTGCTTCCCCCCCCTAATTTGGGGTGAACCCTGGCAGAAATCCTATTCCCTTATCCCCAAGTCTTCCCTGGGGTCCGGGACATTTCCATGGGGTCTAGCACGATTCTTCTATCTGCTGTCCCTTCTAAATGTCACTGCTGGTCCCAGAGGGACTTCTGGGTGTTTGATTGTGGGGCTGTGTCCCGGGCTGTGTCCCAGGCTGTGTCCTGGGGCTGTGTCCCGGGCTGTGTCCCGGGCTGTGACCTGGGCTGTGTCCTGGGGCTGTGTTCGGGGCTGTGTCCCAGATGTGTCCCGGGCTGTGTCCCGGGCTGTGTCCTGGGCTGGGCTGTGTCCCGGGCTGTGTCCTGGGCTGTGTCCCGGGCTGTGTCCCGGGCTGTGTCCTGGGGCTGTGTCCTGGGCTGGGCTGTGTCCCGGGCTGTGTCCCGGGCTGTGTCCTGGGGCTGTGTCCTGGGCTGGGCTGTGTCCCGGGCTGTGTCCTGGGCTGGGCTGTGTCCTGGGCTGTGTCCTGGGCTGTGTCCCGGGCTGGGCTGTGTCCTGGGCTGTGTCCTGGGGCTGTGTCCCGGGCTGTGTCCTGGGCTGTGTGCTGTCCGGAGTCAGGAATCACTCACTCGTCCTGGCTGTCTGTGACCTGGACTTTCTCCGCCTTTGTCTCGCAGGGTTGGGCAGTGTGGGGGAGTGAAGGCCAGGGGCGTTCCTGCCCTCGGTCTGGGCTTTGGCTGCTGCTCGGCGGCAGGAATGCGGCCGTGAGCAGGCCGGGCGTGCCTGGCGATGGTGCAGTTGGTTGAGGTGGTATTTGCCAGGGCTCCTCCCCGATGAACAGCACCCAGAGAATCGCGCCTGCGGGGAACTGGCGTCCCTGCCGGGGCAGTGGACGTGGCGGCACTGGTGAGCCTTTGCGGGGCGCCCAGGTCATCCCGAGACGGCGTCAGGTGCACCGGAGGACGCACACAGGCTGCCGCGGCCGCTGTGACACTGCACACGGGGACTTAGCGTCCTCGGCTCTCGGCGTCTGCCCAGGGCCTGGGAGCCGGTCCCCCGAGCCACGGCTGTGCTCAGAGAGCAGAGAAACTCTGTCCAGGGCTCCTCTCTCACGGTGGGAGGACGACCTGCCCTGGCCCTCGCGTCACCCACGCTGCCTCACGTGTGTCCCGTGCCGTCGGCCCGTCTTCCAGCCTGCTAGCCGCCCACCCCGCCCCGCCGTCTCCCGCTGCTGTCTTTCCCTGGGACTCTTCATTTCGATCGCTGTGTCCTCACTTCTAGCAGCTCTGGCCCCGGCCTGCGGGTGGAGGGGTCTCCCTTTCCTGTTAGACGTCCACGTCAGACTCGCCCGCGCCCTTCAGCGGCCGTGGGTTGGCTTCTGCGTCTCCTTCGTCGTTCTGTTTTGTTCTCGTCTTTGTCACGTGCCCGTGGCCTCTGCAGGGCTTCGCTCTTCTCTGGCCACGGCTGCTGGGTTTCCCCAGGCTGTGGCTCCTCCCTGGGCCCCTGCGCGTGGCCGGCCTGGCCCCGTCCCCTGTTTGCCGCCACGGTGCCCTGCTGTCTGTTTCAGGTCGGATGGTTCCCCTCGACGTACGTGGAAGAGGAGGGTGTCCAGTGATGGTGGAGCGTGGACAGCCCCATGGACCGTCCTGGGAGAGGTGCCGACTCCGTGCCTCGTGGAGATGCCCGCTGGCCTTCCAGTCCCGACCACCCACAGGGACGGGGGAGGTGTGGAGAGCCCTGCCCGGGAGCCGTCTGGGCGTCCGTCCGCCCGGGGAGGCGCTGCCTGTACATAGAGACGTGGGCCGGCCCGGCGCAGCCGCGAGCCTGGCTGGGCTGTGGTTCCCGCCACTGACGCTTTCCCAGGGGACGGCAGAGGGGACCCTGTGCTCTCAGCCCCCACGCCCATTTTCCTGCTGCTCTCAGGGGGCCCTCGCGCCCTGGGGGGCCCACGGGACCAGAGCCAGGCCGTCTGTTGTGGCCTCCGCTCAGCCCAGCTGTGCTGGGTAGAGGACGAGGGAGCCTGCAGGGGGACCCTCCGGTCACTCTGGCTTCCAGAACTTCCCCTCCTGGCCAGGCAGGCAGGCCGCTGCCGCCCCCCCACCCCAGTCACTGGTGCTCCGGGCCCCTTCCCGGCATCCCAGGGTGTGGCTGCCCCACCCACCGCCCGGGATGCAGCTCTCGGGAATCCGGGAACAGGCGGATGCGGGGGAACAGGGTTCTGCCCTGGACAGGCCCCGCTGCCCGCGTTCTGCCCAGCAGGTGCCCCACGCGGTGGCCCCAGGGCCCACCAGCCTCTGCACCTGCATGCTGGGGCTTCCTTCCAGCTGGGCCTGGGGCCGGCTCAGAAGTGCTCTTGGGGGTGGCTTGCCCCGCCTGTTCTCTCCAGCCTTTGGCCTCCAGCGGCCTCAGCAGACCCCGGTTCCCCTCCCCTGGAGTCGCCGGGGCCCGGCGGTGCTGTCCGGCTCTGAGCTCCTTGCCTGAACGTCTGGGGAGCCCTGGGCCCCCGCCGGCTCCGCCTTCTCCCTGTGTCAGCTGCACAGCAGGACTGGGCGAGGTCTGGGTGCCACTGCCCACCTGGGAGCTCCTCCCAAGGCTGCGCACAGGCCGGGCATCCCGGGGCGGGGCCAGAGGCGACCTCGGCAGGGCGGGGGTGGGGGTGGGAGCACACTGGAAGCCTCCGTGCAGGGCGCACCGCGCACTTTGTGGGGCCTTGCTCCGCTGCCCGCCGCGAGCCGGGAGCTGGGGGAAGGCCAGGCGACCCCGCCTCGGCCCGCGTTCGCCGCCGTCTCCGCAGTTCGTGTTCGGTTGCTGGGTTCCTGTTTCGTTGTCTTTTCTTTGGCTTGTTTGTTTTTTAAGGGGGAAACCCAGTTTGTGATGGTTTCATCCAGGCCTCCTGTTCCGATCTGTGAATAATGAGGAGAGATTTTATAATCGCAGGAAGAGGATGTATATTTTAGTTCGTCGCGAGACAAGCCGTCTTGATCATGAAAGACACTGACAAAAAATAATTTAGAAAGCCTGGTTTTGCCCATTTTCCTGCTTTGTGTGTGTGTGTGGGGGGTCGGTTTCGCTCTGCGCTGGGGGTCCCCAGCGGGGGAGGGCTGCCCTCCGGGGGAGCTCACACCAGCTTGGGAACCAGGGGTCGGGGGTCCCTCGGCCGGCGACAGCCCCAGTGGGCTCTGGCAGACGCGTTGTCCACTGCCCATAAACCGGAGGTGTCTCCTGCAGGGGGGGCTGGGCCTTGGATGCTGGGGGCGTGGGGCGGCTCCTCCCTCCTGGGGGCCTGAGCCCCTCTCAGGGTCTGCAGGAGACAGGGAAGAGGTGGGCGTGCCCCGGTGGGACAGCCCTCCCCCATCCTCCCGCCCCCAGGCAACACCTGCACTTCCTCTGCTCTGTTCAAAAAGTTCGTAGAAAATGGAGTTGAGAGAAACACTTGACGCGGTGCAGACTCCGTGCCTGGTTTTTCCCATGAATTTCGAAGCCCCCTCGTGTCCCCTGCAGGTAAAAGCGCAGCCCCCCTCGGGCTGGGGTGGGGTGGGTGGCAGAGCGCTGGGATCCAGTGCTGGCTGCTTCAACCCCGCCTCCCTGGCCGCAGGCAGCAGGTGCCGGCCTGAGTCCCAGGACTGAGTTCCTGGTCAGGGCTCTGGCCGGCCCCGGCTGTTGCACTGTTTAAGGAGTGACCCAGCTGCCTGCACTTCTCTCTTGTCGCTAGAAGACAGAGCGTGGTCACGGGGTGGCAGCCAGCGGCCGTGCTGCACCCCTCTCACGGGCTCCGGGAGCAGCAGGAGTGACCCAGCCCGTGGGCAGCGGCCGCTTTTGCCGCACGCATCGGGGGAGTGCAAATGCCTGGGGGCAGAGCTGAGTCAGGGAGCGTGACCCGGCCCTGGCTGCAGCCTGTCGGGGCAGCCCCTCCTGCCCCCCACTGGGGGCCCATCTGGGGGTGCCGGGAAGGGAGCAGACGCTGACCAGCCCCTAGCTCTCCCCTTGACTGCCCCAGGCAGCAGCCAAGCCAGCCTGGGTCACACGAAGGAAGCCAGCGGTGGGGGGGAGGGGGACTCAGGGGCCCTGGGAGAAGGAGCAGCAGGCAGGGGACAGGAGAGGGCAGGACTGGACAGGAGAGGCTTCCCAGGGCCTCCAGCGCCTGCACAGGGTGGGGGGTGGGGGTGGCGGCTCCGGCTCCTGCCCCAGCTTGTCCCCGGCCAGGTCCTGGGCAGCCCCATCACTTCCTGCTGGGAAGTGGGTCAGAGCCACGCCGTCCTGGTCAGCAAGGGCCGGGGACCGAGGCATCGGATCCCTGTGATGCTGACGGCCGTGGGCTCCGCTCCGGCCTCTGAGGCCGCCGTGCCTGGAGTGTGCAGAGCGCTCCCTGGATGCAGATGGGCGCTGCGCCTTCTCCGTAGGCAGAAACCGGCATGGCTGTGCCAGCGGCCACCCAAAGCCCCGGCCTATCCTGGCTCCTTTGTCTCCGGCAGTCCCTGGGTCCCCACCCCAGACCCTGGCCTGGCCGTGTCCCCCCTCTGCCTGCTGGGGTGGCCCAGGTGACCATGTGCCAGGAGGAGCTTCTGGCTGGGGCTCCGCCCCCGGGCTGTCCCCCAGGCTTTCTCACAGCCAGGCTGGGCGTGTCCACCATCGGGGGCCCGCCCACTCTCCCCAGCCAGCCCTTCCTGCTGCGCCGAGCCAAACTCGTCTGCAGCCCCCAGACAGCTGGCCGTGGGGTATAGCTGCATGCAGGACTGGGTGGTCAGGGATCAGGGACGCATGGGGCTTGGCAACACGGTGGTGCCCGTCGGTTCAGGTCCCCGTGTCCCAGGAGAAGGCGCAAAGCCACCGCCTGTCGCCTGCTGTCACTGCCCAGAGCGGGCAGCTGCCGTTTGTCCTCGGAAGTGTCGGCTGCGGTCATACTTGGGTGGGGAGGCTGAGGCTGGACCGCCGAAGACTCGGGTCACTGCCGCCTCGTCCAGGCGGCTGGAGGGTCCAGGGGCAAACCTTGGAGCCCCGGCTCAAGCCAGAGCTCTGGAGGAGGCCGCCTGCGGTGGCGAGGACACCCCCCAGTGGCTGCCACTTGCCTGGCCGGCACCAGGAGGCCCCCTGCAGCCTGGTGGCACAGGCTCAGGGTCTGCCGCTCCGTCTCAGGGCCACGCCCCCTCCACAAGCTGGGACAGCCGATCCCGTGTCAGCGCGCCCGTGCCCGTCCTGGCTCACCTGCTTCTGGCCCAGCTGCCCACTAGTGCATTCTGGGAAGCGGCAGGTGATGGCTCCTGCTCCCGCGTGGGAGACCCGGATGGGGCTCCTGGCTCCTGGCTTCGGCCTGGCCCAACCCTGGCTGTTGCAGCCATTTGGGGCGTGTGGGAAAGGGCTGTGTGGGGGCTTGGGCAAAAGACCGGGGGTCCTTGGGGACTGACACTGTGGCACAGCGGGTTAACGCCCTGGCCTGAAGCACCGGCATCCCATATGGGCACTGGTTCGAGTCCTGGCTGCTCCACTTCTGATCCAACTCTCTGCTGTGGCCTGGGAAAGCAGTAGAAGATGGCCCAAGTCCTTGGGCCCCTGCACCTGCGTGGGAGACACGGAGGAAGCTCCTGGCTCCTGGCTTCGGATCAGAGCAGCTCCGGCCATTGCGGCCAATTGGGGAGTGAACCAGTGGATGGAAGACCTCTCTCTCTCCCTCTCTCTCTCTCTCTACCTCTCCTCTCTCTGTATAACTCTGACTTTTAAATAAATAAAGAAATCTTAAAAAAAAAAAAAAAAGACCAGGGGTCCTGGAGGGAGGGTCTCATCAGGAAGGAAGTGACCAAGCCAGCAAGGTGTGGACAGTGCGCACACGCTGAGCCCGTGGCCTGGAGCGTGGAGGACGGGACCGCCAGTGGTGGGGGCTGCCAGCCGGGGAGGGGCGCCAGCCAGGGAGGGGGGTTGCCAGCCAGGGAGGGGGGCTGCCAGCCAGGTAGGGGCTTCTGGAAGCTGCAGGAAGCAGGACGGGCTCCCCAGGGCTAGACTGGCCAGGAGACCCTTCCCAAGACCTCTGCAGCCTTCCCCGCACCACGGCGGCCAAAGTCCTGCGTGACCAGCCCGAGACCAAGCAAGGGCAAGGCTGGGCTCAGAGTACCGAGCGCGGGGCGGGGCGGGGCGGGGCGGGGCAGATGTCCCTCCCTGAGCCCAGTGACCAGGCCCTGCCAGGCTTCTCTCTGCATTGCCCGAGGCCAGGTGCTGAGGCCAGGGGTGGCACTTGAGGGTCTTGCAGTCCCTGAGCCCCCTCCCCACCGCCCAGGCCCTGGTTCCGTCCTGCCCCCCCACCCTGCCCGGCTGTGACTCACCACCACGTCACATTGGGAGGGTCTCGGTGCAGAGGGAGGCGCCCAGCCCCAGGGGGCAGGGTTCCCAGGGCTGAAGCCAGCCGTGGGCGGCCCCCGTCCGCGCCCCCACCCGTGATGCACTCCGGCATACCCCCCGTGGAGCATCCCCCAAGCTCGCATGCACCTGTGAACACGCCGTTGCTGCAGTCCAGGGTCTTGATTGCTCACCTGGGAGCCCACGGGGAGACGGACGAGGTCTAGGCCAGTTCCAGCGCATGAGCCTGGGGGCCAGGCACGGCCCCTCTGCAGCCCCGGCCCCCAGTACGGACCCTGGAAGGCCGAGTGGGAGGCGAGTGTGGGTGGAGCCAGGGAACACAGCAGACCTGGGGGCTCGGCCCAGCTTGGCTCCACCCGCACCCTCGGCCCCCGAGGGGGTCCCCGTCACAGCAGACCCCGGAGCTCAGCCCAGGGCGATCTCGGGGCTGGGACCCGGGTTCCCACTCTGCCGGCAGCAGAGCCACAGCCGCAGGCTCTGCGGGGCCCCAGTGCCCAGATGCTAGCAGATGTGGGGGCACCGGGTGTGCCGGAGCCTTGCAGGCTGTCAGAGGGAGGAGGCAGCGGGCCAACCCGCATTGAAACCTGGCCCTGAGTGCCTACAGAACAGCTGGGAGGGGCTGGTGCTGTGGTGTAGCAGGCAAAGCCACCACCTGCAGTGCTGGCATCCCATAGGGGCGCCGGTTTGAGTCCCGGCTGCCCCACTTCCGATCCAGCTCCCTGCTGTGGCCTGGGAAAGCAGTGGAGGATGGCCCAAGTGCTTGGGCCCCTGCACCTGCGTGGGAGACCCCGAGGGAGCTCCTGGCCCAGCTCTGGCTGTTGCAGCCATTTGGGGAGTGGACCAGCAGGTGCAAGACCTCTCTCCCGACGAAGCGCTCGACTTCTGCCTCCAGGGGTTTGAAGGTGGACCTTGGTTCTCCCAGCGGAGCACACAGGGAGGAAGCGGCTCCGAGCCACACCCACTCGCCCTGCGGGAGTTTCTGCAGGCTCCACATTCCGGGCGTAGGTCTGGCCCTGCTGTTTACGGTCAGCAGAGCTGCGCTCCTTCCTGGAGTTCGGAGCTCGGGGCAAATCCGAGCCCTTGCATTTTCCGGCTTTTAGGAGCTGCCTGCATCCCTGGGGTCGTGGCCTGGGCGCCACCTCCAGGCCTGCCAGCAGGGGAGGGGGCTCTGGTGCCTCTGTGGGAGGATCGCTGTCTCCCTCTGCTGGCAACAGCCGGGAACCCCACCCCCGAGCCGGCCCCAGCTCGGAGGGCAGGCTGGTTCGCCCCGCTGGGAAAGCTTGGCCGGGTGGGCAGTAAGGAGACAACCTGGGGCACACCCACGGCGCCAAGTCTAACAAGTCTAAGGGGCAGGGTCCCAGCGCCTCCCCAACAATGCCAGGGGCAAATCCCGCTCCCACCCCGCACAGGGTCCCCACTGCCACCACCAGGGGGCAGCAGAGGCACTGCCCGGCTCGTGTCCAGGCCGGTGGGGAGAACAAGCAAACTTGCCGAGGGCGAGTGACGGTGGAGTCGCGTCACTCGGATTTGACGCCCCAACCCCGCCTCCTGTGCGCCTGGCCTTGCTTAGGGGCAGGTCCCTGCAGCAGGTGCAATCCAGGGTGGCAGGCGAGTGACCGGGGCACCCATGCACCTCGGCGGCCAGCAAGCCGCGGTTGCCGGGCAGGGGCTGCGACAGGGCCTCCCCAGGGCCTCCGGGAGGAGCTGACCCTGCCGCCACCCTGAGCTTGGGCTCGCGGGACATCGTGGCCGCGGGGGCGGCTCTGCACCTGGAGCTCACAGCTGGATGCCTCAGCAGGAGGCGGGGCTGTCGCCGCTCCCTGAAGTAGGAAAGACCAACGTCCCGGAGGCTCCGCCCACACCCTCGGCCCCGAGTGGGGGCAGTGGCCACGCAGGAACCTCGGGCGCCCAGGAGAGCCCGGCGTGCTGGTGCTGATCGGCGGGGAGCGCCTGCAGGGGCCGTGGGGCTGCCCGCGCCTCCCCCCACCTCCACGCTGCGCGAGCAGCAGGGGCCGGCCCTGGCCCAGGAGGAGGGGCCGGGGTCCAGCAGCTTCCGGGAGTTGCCTGGGAACCGGCTGCCCAGAGCCGGGGGCTTGGAGTGCGGGGAAGTGCTGGCCCCTTCTGCCGACACCCGGTTCTTGGTTGGAACTTGGAGGCGGGGGGGGGGGGGTCTGCAGTGCAGCCCGGCAGACACAGCTGCAGGAAGAATCGGGGGGCTGGGGTGTGGCTCTAGACGACCCGGCTCCCCGCTGTGGCCTGGGAAGGTGGAGGACGGCCCAGGCCCTTGGGCCCCCGCACCCGCGTGGGGGACCTGGAAGAAGCTCCTGGCTCCCGGCTCCCGCTCCAGCTGCTGCAGCCATCTGGGGAGTGAACCAGCGGATGGAAGACCTCTCCTCTCTCTCTCTCTGAAACTCTGACTCTCAAAGAAATAAATATAATCTAAAAATCAAGCAATAAATAAATAAAAATAAAAAGAAGAAACAAGTTAAGAAAAAAATTTAAAAAAAAATTCTCAGCCCAAGAAAGAGATGGCTCTGCTAAGCGATAGTGTGCTAATTGGCTTGATTGTGGGAGTCGTTGTGTGTACACAGATCAGACACACGTACACAGATCAGACACGTGCACACGGATCAGGCATGTGTTCCTGGATCAGACACGTATACACGGATCAGACACATATACATGGATCAGACACAGGTACATGGATCAGACACGTGTGCATGGATCAGACACCTGCACATGGATCAGGCATGTGTACATGGATCAGACACGTGTGCCTGGATCGGACACGTGTACACTGATCAGAAAGCTACGCCGTGCACAGGCAGCACCGTGTGTTCACGCGTGTGATGTGTTTCTGTCAGCGGGAGGGCAGTCGGTGGCTGCCGTGGCACTGCGTGTGGGCGAGCCTGTGTCCTGCGTGGTCCACGCCTCTCCGGTGGGGACGGCTTCCTGCTGGGCGTGGGCTGCACCTCAGTGTCTGGAGTTTACTCCGTCACGGACTCGCTTCTCTCCTCACCATCGATTCACCCGCAAATCGCAGCGAAGACATGGGGCCTCCCCACGGCTGCAGGCTACACAGCCACCAAGTGGGACTGCACGGGACTGTCACAGGACTGCACGGGACTGTCACGGGGGTCAGAGCTGCCTGACTTCAGGTGCGAGGCCGCCCCGGCCGCCCCGGCACAGGGACCCCGGCACAGTCTCCTCCCTGACTTTGGCCGGGACGAAGTTGTTCCTCCGGCCAAAGCTCCGCTTTTCCAGGCAGCGTTTTCCGTGGCCCCTTTAAAAGGCGATTTTCCCCGGGCAGGAATCGCAGGCGAGACCACCTGGGGCACCCGTCCATGCCAGGGCTCCTGGTTTGAGTCCCGGCTCCACCTCCTGACCAGCTCCCTGCAGATGCACGCCCTGGGCGGCAGCAGGTGCCGGCTCAGGTGCCTGGGCCCCTGCCACCCGCATGGGAGACCCGGACGGAGCTCTGGGCTCCCACCCTGGCTGCTCTGAGCGTCTGGGGAGTGAACCGACACATAGATCTCTCTCTCTCCCTCTCTCCCTTTCAAATAAAATGAAAATAAATAATTTTAAGAAAAAGATTTAGTTATTTATTTAAAGAGTTACAGAGAGACAGGGAGACAGAGAGAGAGAGAGACAGAGAGAGAGAGAGAGGGAGAGAGAGATCTTCCATCCACTGGTTACTTCCCAGATGGCTGAAACGGTCAGAGCTGGGCCAGGCCAAAGTCAGGAGCCTGGAGCTTCATCCAGGTCTCCCACATGGCTCTGCCCTCTCCCCCCTCCCCATTTTTAGTTGTTTTGCACCAAAAGTCAGCTTCTCTTTTAATTTTACTTTTTACTGAATTTTTGAAGCTCCCCTGTGGGTGAGGAGCAAGGCCGGCTCCCTGGGAAGACCAGGCCCACAAACCAGCCCAGGGCAGCGCCGACTGCTCGCACAGCTGCTGGCCTTGGGCTGAGCGCGCCCGCTGTTGGGGGAGGAGCTGCCCCCAGGAATGGCCGGCGCCTGGAGAGAGAGCCCCAGGACCGAGCAGGCCTGGGTGTAGTACCCAGGAGTGACCACCAGGGGCAGTGTTTCCTGCCGACCCTCCCTCTTCCAGGGCTGACCCACCACCTGCCAGAGGTGACCGGCGACCCTCACCTGAGCCCCCCGAGGGCACCAAATCCTATGCCCCAAAGACAGCACTGCCCAACCCCTGCCCTCCGTGTGCCACTAGGCCACGGCTGCCTGGCTTCCCAGCCCGAGGCACTTGTCCCCCGGGAGTGTGGTGCGGTGGGCAGCACCTGTGTGTCCTGGTCAGCTGCACGCCGGCCCAGCTCCCAGAGGCCAGTAGGGGGTGTAAACGGGCGGGGTGGGGACCGCGACCCACCAGATGCGGCCCCGCTTTTCCAGGGAAGCTGGGAAGTCCCGTGGCTACAGACCGTCCTTGCCTGGCTGGGGCAGGCTTCAGCCGGTCAGCGCCGCAGTGCCGGCGTCCACCTGCCCTCTGTGCGTTGGCATCAGGCCAGGAGACGCCCACTGCTGCTCAGGAGGCGCCAGTGCTGACCCAGCGGGCAGCTGGGGACGTGCGCGTCCCATCTCCACCCAGCCAGGGAGCCACTGACGGCAGTGGGCTGACTTTAAGGTTCTTGTCCAGAGGGCTGGCGCTGTGGCGTGTGGGGTCAATCACCATGTGGGTCATGGCTCGAGTCCCGGCTGCTCCACCTCCCACCCAGCTCTCTGCTGTGGCCTGGGAAAGCAGTGGAAGATGGCCCAAGTGCTTGGGCCCCTGCACCCGCCTGGGAGACCCAGAGGAAGCTCCGGCCCCTGACTTCAGCCTGACCCAGCTCCGGCCGTTGCAGCCATTTGGGGAATGAACCAGCGGATGGAAGACCTCTCTCTCTGTCTCTGTCTCTCCCTCTGTGCAACTGTGCTTTGCAAATAAATAAAATAATTATTTTTAAAAGATTGACTTCTTATTGGGAAATAAAATCTTGGCAGTATAAATTCAGCACTGGAGAATTTTCTGGAACTTCCCTGGCCTGCGAGTTGCTGGGGTCTGTGTCCTACCTCAGTTTTCTCATCTCTGCAATGGGCAGCAAGCGGTGTCCCCGGCTCACCTGAGTGGACGCGTTATGTACAGAGCACGGTGCCTGCCCCCGGGTGCTCCCGCCCACTGCTCCCAGGACACCGGGGTCACTGGCCGGGTCACTGCAGTGCTGGGACTTGGTGTCCCCAGCACCTCTCTCTGCACGGCTGCCCAGGCAGAGACCTGGGGACCCCTCCATCCACCCCGGACGCCTGGCCAGTGGGTGGGTGTGGATGGCTGGCCAGGCCTGCAGTAGGAGCCGGTCTGGCTAGCGGGGGCAGTGCCAGGCAGCTCTGGTGTGTCCCGGCCGTGAGCGCACACAGGCAGGTCCATCACAGATCCTACTCAGCCGCGGGGCCGGGGACTGGGGAGGGCTGGGGTCCTGCGGGTGGCCCCTCCCCCCAGAGCCTGGGGTGCCCCGTGACCGCCGTCCGCACCACGGCTTTCTTTTGAAGGCGAGTGCAGTGACACCCAAGGAATCTGCCAAGCCCCCATGAAGCCCCCACCCCGCAGAGGGAGGCACTGATCCTTGCTAAGGGGGCGGCGCCGAGACCGGCCCGAGGCCCTGCAGGTCGGCAGCTGCACTCCGTCCCGGCCTCCGTGGCCAGAGCCTGGCCGCCTCCTGGGCTGTGCCCCCAGCACCCGGGGGAGACCGCGCCCCACCTCTCGCAGGCCTGCGCAGGCGCAAAGCCCGGCACGCCGAGCCGCAGCCAGGCTGGCCCTGCAGCACCGCCGCGTCCAGAGTCCGCGCCTGTGCGGAGCGCGCGGCCGCAGCTGCTGCCTGTCCTGTGGTTCCGGCCCAGGAGAGGTTCGGGCTGCCCGGCCGCTGCCCGGGGTTGCCGTGACCCTGCGGCCCTCATCCATGCACCCCAGGGCTCGGGGGAGGAGGGGCCACGCCCCTTCTTGGGCCTTGTAACCCACTCCTCCTCCTGCGCCAGCGGGTGCAGCCCAGTCTCGGGAGGCTGGACCAGGCCGCGTGGACCCCGGCTCTGCCCCTTCAGACCCTGGAGGGCCGCAGTGGGCGGGGCTGGGGCCGGCCCAGCTCCGGGTGCGTGGCTGTCTCCCGGCTCCCCGGCCGGCAGGCAGGAGGGCGGGTCAGGGTTAGAGCCCGTGCTGACTCTGCAGATGGCCGCCGGCACCGTGCTCACTCCCTCCAGCCTCCTCCGGGCGTCGACTTCTTCCTGTGCTGGGCAAAGTGCCCTGGCAGGGGCCGGCAAACCACACACCTGGTCTGACTGCTCCCCGCACGCTGGGTGGCCCGAGGGGGGCCGGGTTCCCGCTGTGGACCTTGGTGCCCCAGCAGTCCCTCCGGGAAAGGAACCCCTGCCCCTGGGGGTCGGGCAGGCGGGGAGGGCCCCGGGCGCTCCCCTGGCTGGGAGGGTGGACAGCAGCCCAGCCCAGGGGCTGACAACAGGGGCGACTGCCAGCAGGCCCTCACCGGGGGCCAAGTGCCGCGGCGGGGCTCTGGCCCAAGGCTGCTGCCTCCCGGGCAGCTTCCGCCCACAGGGCCTGTGCTAAGCTTGTGGGGAGCCCCGGGCAGGTGTGGGCATGTGGGGTGCACGGGTTCACCCCGGTGGGGCTGAGTTCACGGCCTGGCTCTGCCGCCCTGGGAGCTGCCCACTTGGCGGCTGGCCGGCTGGCCCCGAGCCTGTGGTGGTGGGCGGTGCCTCCCCGCCCTCAATCTGGGCGGAGACTAGGGCAGGGGCCTGGGCAGGGGCAGGGGCGGGATGGGGGCGGGGCAGGGGCCGTCTGGTTCTGGCGAGCGGCTGCTGCAGACCAACAGTGTTTGTGACTGCACCGTCCATCTGTCCGTCCGTCCGTCTGTCCGTCCGTCCGTCGGAGGGCTGCTGTGGCCACTGGAGGTACGCCCCCCCTCCTCCTGGAGGGGCAGGCCCGGGGCCTCCCTGGTGGGCGGGGTTTGGGCCGGGCTGGCTCTGCCTGGGGCCTCCACTCTGCCGGGGCTTCAGGAGCCATCTGGCTGGGTGGGCTGCCCTCCACCGAGCGCCTTCCTCGCGCGCCCCCCACATCTTCCTGCAGCCTGCAGAGGGGGCGCCCCTGCCCCCTGCCCTGGAGGTGAGGTGGTTGCTCAAGGCCTGTCCTTGACCCAGCCCTGCCCCCTGCCCCCTGCCCTCTGCCCCTGCCCCCGGCCCCTGGGAGGCTGACTCAGAGCAGGCGGAGCTGCCGGCCAGGCCAGCAGGTATATGTTGAGGCAGCTGCTTCTGGGGGGGGGGTGGCACCAGCTGTCCCGTGGGCCCGGGTGGCAAAGGGGTGTGTGGCAGCTTCCGAGGCCCGCAGCACGGCCAGCGGGAGGCCGGGCCCTGGGCAGCTCCGCGTGGTGGGGCGGGGGCAGGTCTGGGAGGACCTCCCTTGGTGACGTCGGGGCCCACCATCCTCCAGCAGGACCCCATCTCTGCGGCTCCGGGGAGACTGAGGCCCTCAAGGACCCGAGGTACGCCCCTGGGGTGACGGGGGCTCCTGCTACCCCTCCTGCCCCTTCCTCCGCGCCCCCCGCCTCCCTGGCCAGCCTGAGAGCTGGGGCGCCCCCCATAGCCTCGGCGCCTAGGACAGAGGTCTGTGCCCAGCAAAGGGTCGGCCGTGTCCACAGGTGCGGGTGGGGGGGTTAGTCGTGGGTCCCATCTCCCCCGCCCCCCAACACCAGCCCCGGGTGGCCGGGAGCCCTGTGACCCTGGCCGGCTCGAGGGACCTGTCCGTGTCTTGCCCCCCCGCCCCGAGTGTAACCTGGAGACAAGGTTCAGGCCTGCCCCATGCAGCTGCGGGGGCTTAGCACACAGCGCTCACCGGGGCCGGGCGGGGCACCTGGACTGTCGCTAACCTGAGCAGGCATCGGCATCCGCACAGCTGCTGCGGCCCTGAGCAGCCCCAGGATCAGCTGCTGCCCCCACCATGCCTGAGAGGCGCCCTTCCCTCTCGTGGGGGTGGGGGGCGGAGGGCGCAGGCGGAGGTGGCTCCCTGTCCGAGCCCCGCCCCTGCCACAGGGCTCCTCTGCCTTGGGTCCCAGGAGAGGGGTGGAGGGGGCAGCTCCCCGGGGGGCAGCCAGAGCCAGGCTTGAGGGTCGGGGGCCTGACCCAGGGCTGCCGCCCCCACCCTGGGGCTGTCACCCAGTGCTCACCCCCTCACCCCCTGGCTCTCCTGTGTTCGCCCGTGAGTCCCGCCCTGGGCACAGCTCCTGTGCTGTGGCCGCTGCCCCCTGTCCATCACCACCCGGCAACGCCAGGGCTCTCCCCCGCACTGACCCCGCGTCACAGCTGCCTGGCCCCCACCCCGCCCAGGGCTGCTGGGGATGCCCTGCCCTCGACAGCCTCCTCCACAGACTCCCTGCGAGACCCCTGGTCCTCTGTCCTCCCCGCTCTGCCCCCCCCCCACATCCTGGGTCTCCCTCCAGACGGCAGCCAGCCCTGCCTTCTCCTCTTTTCCCCTGGCCCCTGGCCCCAAGCCCCCTCCCCATGTGTGCGGGCGGTGGGCAGCAGCAGGAGGAGGCCTGTTTTCTCCCTAACACCCACCCAGCCCTGCTGCCCCCAGCTCCCCGTGGTGCTGAGGCCCCGAGCCCGCATGGCCGCCCTGAGCAGAGCCTTGCGCGTGGCTGCCACGTGCCCTCGCCGGACCCTGACCGGCGCAGCTGGCCCCACGGCCGAGAAGAACGTGCCATACCAGCGGACCCTGAAGGAGGCCCCCAGCCCCTCGGGGGAGGCGCGAGGCCCTAGCCGGCCCCTGCCCAGCACAGCCAATGTCGTGGTCATCGGTGGGGGCAGCCTGGGCTGCCAGACCCTGTACCACCTGGCCAAGCAGGGCGTGGGCGGGGCCGTGCTGCTGGAGCGAGACCGGCTGACGTCGGGGACCACCTGGCACACGGCAGGTAGGGGCTGGAGGCAGGCAGGGACTCGGGGGGCTGGGAGCCCAGCCAGTTGTCGGCTCCGGGGGCGGGCAGCCCTTCCCTGGCCAGAGCTGCCAGGGTCGGGGGCGTCCAAGGGGAGTGGAAGGAGGGGGCCATCCCGGGTGCTGCAGACCTGTGCCCCCCGTGTGTGTGGGGCTGGCCTCCTGACCTCCTGTCCAGCTCAACCACGCTGTGGTGCAAGCCCTCCCCCAGCCTGGCGGCTCCCTAGTGAGCAGGGGGCTGTCCCTGGGCTCAGAGCTGGTTCCTGAGAGCTGGACCGAGCCGGCCCCTGCACACACAGCCCCTGCCTCCTCTGGCTCCCATGGCCTCTCGCTCAGTGTCACGCTGGCCACATCTCCCACCCCCGGTCTCCAGTCTCTGCTGCTGACCAGGGAAGCATTTGAGAGCAGGAACGTGGACTAGGCTCCTGGGTGGTGTCCAGCCCCGAGGCTCTGCCCTGTGGCCTTGACCACTGGCTGTTTGGGGCACCCGTGCACCACCTGCAAACAACCCCGCCTGCCTCTCCGGGTGGGTCTGGGGGCCAGGACCCGCCGGGCTTGGCTCACAGCAGGGGTGCTCCTCAGCCGTGGCTTTGGCACCGTTGCCCTCACAGCTGCCCAAGCCGGGTCCACCGAGCGCCCGGCTCGGCCCCGGGGTTTTCTGGCCGGGTGGGCTGACGGCGGGCGCCCCCTCGTGGCCAGGCCTGCTGTGGCAGCTGCGGCCCAGCGACGTGGAGGTGGAGCTGCTGGCGCACACGCGGCGAGTGGTCAGCCTAGAACTGCCCGAGGAGACCGGGCTGCACACGGGCTGGATCCAGAACGGGGGCCTCTTCATCGCGTCCAGCCGGCAGCGCCTGGACGAGTACAAGCGGCTCATGTCGGTGGGTGCGCCCCCTGCGATGGGTCTCAGGGCGCTGGGGCGCCCCTGGCAGCGAGAGCGGAGAACAGCAAGGGCGGGGGAGGAGCCTGGGCAGGCTGCCCCTTGTTGGCTGTGCTGCTCTTCACTCAGAGCCGCCGGAGAATCTGATTGGCTCTCCTCCTGGGTTAGCAGGCGGAACCTGTCCTGGTGGGCCACGCCCAGGGGCACTTGATTGGCTGGCTGTGAGCCTATCAACGTGAAGGGGCGTGGCCTATCCAAGAGCTTGGCGGGTCACTCCCAGGGAGCAGGCCTGACAGCTGACCAGGGACCTGCGGGAACCCATGTTCGTTTCTCTGGGGCAGTGGACACTGCTGGCCACTGGCCCTAGTCCTCGCGGCTTCTGGCCCCGTGCTGGGCGGATCCCGGGGCTCCCCAGCCTGGGGGCTGCCGGGAGCAGGCAGGGGTCAGTGCGTTCCCTCCCCTCCAGCTGGGCAAGGCCTACGGCGTGGAGTCCCACGTGCTGAGCCCCGCGGAGACCAAGGCCCTGTACCCACTCATGAACGTGGATGACATCTGCGGAACCCTGTACGTGCCCCACGACGGCACCATGGACCCAGCTGGCACTTGCACCACCCTCGCCAGGGCGGCCACTGCCCGGGGAGCACAGGTACCACCAGGGCTGGCCCCAGGGCGAGGCCGGTGAGCAGGCGCCGCCCGTGCCCCCCGCCTGCTGTGGGGCCTCTGGAGCCGCCCCACGCGCGCCTGTCCAGCTTCCTTCCCGTCAAGGCCCGTGTCTCACACCTAACTGCATAGACGAGACCCAAATAAGCAAGAGTCGGGCGTCTCGCCGCGGTCTCCAGCGTCCGCCGCACGCCTCGCCCATCTAGCACCCGGCACGTCCTGCTGGGCCCCTGCCCGGGTGGAGGCGCTGGTGGGCGGCAGGCGGCCCACGGCTCGAGAAGCAGCTGCCGCTCTGCCCCAGGTCATCGAGAACTGCCCCGTGACGGGCATCCGCGTGCGGACGGATGACTTCGGGGTGCGGCGGGTTGCGGCCGTAGAGACGGAGCACGGTTCCATCCAGACGCCGTGCGTGGTCAACTGTGCAGGTGGGATGGCGGGGGCAGTCCTTGTGCTGGGTGGTGGGGGAGGACGGTGGGTGGGGGTCCCTGTGCTGGGAAGTGGTGGGTAGGGGTCCCCATGGTGGACTGTGAGGGGCAGGGGTCCCTGTGCTGGACTCTGAGGGGCAGTAGGGGGCGGGGGTCCCCGTGGTGGACTGTGGGGGCAGTGGTGGGCGGGGGTTCCCTGTGGTGGACTGTGGGGGCGGTGGTGGGCGGGGTTCCCTGTGGTGGACTGTGGGGGCAGTGGTGGGCGGGGTTCTCCATGGTAGACTGTGGACTGTGGTGGGTGGGGTTCCCTGTGGTGGACTGTGGGGGCAGTGGTGGGCAGGGTTCCCCGTGATGGACTGTGGGGGCAGTGGTGGGCAGGGTTCCCCGTGGTGGACTGTGGGGGCAGTGGTGGGCAGGGTTCCCCGTGGTGGACTGTGGGGGCAGTGGTGGGCGGGGTTCCCCGTGGTGGACTGTGGGGGCAGTGGTGGGCGGGGTTCCCCGTGGTGGACTGTGGGGGCAGTGGTGGGCGGGGGTTCCCTGTGGTGGACTGTGGGGGCGGTGGTGGGCGGGGTTCCCCGTGGTGGACTGTGGGGGCAGTGGTGGGTGGGGTTCCCGTGGTGGACTGTGGGGGCAGTGGTGGGCAGGGGTCCCTGCGGTGGACTCTGCAGAGGCACCCGAGGCCCACCTGGAGGTAGCTCCCAGGTGCGGCAGAGCTGAGCGGCCCGTGCTGTGCCCGCAGGGGTGTGGGCCAGCGCCGTGGGCCGCATGGCGGGGGTCAAGGTCCCACTGGTGGCCATGCAGCACGCCTATGTCGTCACGGAGCACATCGAGGGCATCCAGGTGGGTGGGCGCCTGGGTGGGCGGGGGAGGGCACAGCCTGGGCACAAGCAGGTGGGTTCCTGGGCTCCCTCGGTGCCCGAGCCTGTCGCTGTGAGATGGGGACCGGGACACGCGGGGTTTCTGGGTGCTGTGAGGATTCCGTGAGGTGGCACAGGTTTCACCCCGCCCTGCGGTGCTGGCCGCCTTGGCTTCGGGGGCGTGGCTTCTCACCGATGCCTGAGCCACAGTGGGCCCGCCCTGCATCGTGGTAGCTGGTCTAGCCCCGCCCCCCGCTGTGCCTAGGCGTTTCAGGGGACCCTGGGTGCTTGCCCCCAGAGAGGCCCCGCCTGCCTGTCATGCAGCGTGCGGATTCCGGGGGCCCTGCCAGGGGAGGCTGAGGGCCCAGTGCACCTGCTGGCACCGGGGGGCCGGGCCTCCTGGCCTGCCCTACTCTGCTCCCCCACCTGGTGACTGGCAGCTCCATGATGCCCCCGTCCACCGTCCAGCTGGATGGTGAGGGGTCCCCCTCACCCCTGCCCCCGGCTGGCCACCCACCCACACATCTGTTCCCTGCCCTTCCACTCCCTCTCCATGCCCCCACCCCGGGCCCTTCTCATCTCTCCTGGGCGTGGACCCCCCCACTCACTTCCTCCACCCTCCCATCTTGCCCACTTCCTTCACCCTCCCTGCACCTGTGCACGTCCTCACCTGTTTCTCCTCCTCCTGCCACCCGCACACCCCTCCGCCCCCCATCCAGTCCCCCTCCTCCGTGGGACGCGGAACCTGTTCTGGGGACCGGGGTGCAGTGGAGACGTGGTGCTCACCCACATGGGCATGGAGCTGGTGGGAGCGTGGACGGTGAGCAGGCAGTCCCCGACAGGTGTCGGCGGCACCGGGGGCTGCAGGGACCCCCAGCACAGGCGTCTGGATCATGATGGAGAGGGGCTTACACAGGGCACGGCGGGTCAGAGAGCCGAGCGCGAGACTCCCCTGACCGCCTTTGTTTAGGGTCTGGTCCCAGCAGAGAGGGTCTGGTGGCTTCCCTTGGCCACTGCATGAGCCAGCGTGGTGGCAGGGTGGCAGGACCTGGGCCCCTTCTGTGGGCGCACAGTCTGCATCAGTCAGAGGAGGTGCCACGTGCTGGGTTAGGTGTGCAGAACAGAGCTGAGTGCCGAGACTCACTCCCCCAGGTGGCCACCAGGGGTCGCCCTCCGGCCATAGTGGGCTCTAGGAGGGTGGGCAGGAGGGGCCAGTGGAACTGCTGGGAGGAGGGAGGCCTCCCTCTGCCCGGCCCCCCCACGCCTCCTGACCCTGAGGGGCCCTTCCAGGAAGGGCAGTCGGCCCTGGCCCCTGCAGCTGCCCCTTGTGAATGTCCCCGTCAGACAGACTGGGGGTGCTGCTTACAAAGCCAGTGGGGTCCCTACGTGCCCCAGGTCCTGGAGCACGAGGACACAGCCACCAGCCCCAGGAGCTGGGAGACTGAAGGAGGCCAGACAGGGTGTGGGGGCTGAGGACCAGGTCCCAGCAGCTCCCGGCCACCTGCTGGTCACGTGGGGCTCCAGGAAGCCAGCCCTTCCCGAGACAGAGGGTCTGAGTGTGGGGGAGAGGCTCTGGCCCTGACCCGCCCTGCCCCTGGCCGGACCCCTTGGCAGGCCAGCGAAGGAGCTACCCTGTGTTGGGGCGTGTCCCGTATCCAGGGGCCTGTCCCCAACACTCGGGAAGCTCCCTGTGCTCGGTTGCCTCCTGCTGCCGGACACAGGCCTCAGGCTCGCCTTTCCTGGGGGGCCCCGGGCTCACCCCTCCCCCCCGGGGGCCTCAGTATCCGGGGAAGTGGGTGGGCGGGGTGCTGCCCCATGCCTCACGTCCCCCTGGCCTGCCCGCCATTGCACAGCTGGCCCCAAACCCATTTTATTTTCCTGCACGATGGGCCATTACTGTCTACCACCCAGCGCTGGCCGAGAGGACAGCGTGAAGGAACTGGCACGCGTGGGTGCTGGGGACTCGATGTGCGAGCAGGCAGGAGACGCCCACGGCAGGCGTAGGCTGAGGTCAGGGGCAGAGACCTGGGCAGCAGGGCCCACGCGCAGAGGGCAGTGACGCTGGCCCTGGCCACCAGGGGTCCCCGTTGCCCCACTCCGGGAGCCTGCGTGGTCCTGGCTCAGGGTTCACAGCAGGGGGTGCGGGCACTGTGCCCTGGGTCCCCGCCGGACAAGCCCCCGGCACCGACGCGCCCACGCCAGGTCTGCAGACGGCGGGCGCGGGGTCTCCTGCTCCCGGATGAGGCGGGGGCCGCACATCCCGCGCACTTCTCCCAGGGCAGCGTCCCCTGTTCACCTACCGGTACATGGCTAAATCGGAGTCAGTGTTTGCCCTGCTGTGGCTGTGGCCGTGGCAACACTGTAACTCCCGAGCAGGGCACAGGACCGGCTTCCCTCTTCCCGGAGTTGGTAACGGGGTTCTACCTCCTGCTCTGTTTCCTATGTAACTGCTGTGTGTGTGCACGGCACGTGTGTGTGTGTGTGTGCGTGTGTGCACTCCATCACCCAATCTAGCCATCAGCTCCTACCATCTACCATTACCCATCGGCTGTCACACCGATCACGGCTACCCCTACAGCTACCTGTAATTATTTACCCATTTACCTACCCACCCGTCACACGGCTACCCCCAGCCTCGTCTACACAGCGCCACCTGTGTACACTGCCCCGTCTACACAAGGCCACGGCATTTCTGAAGGCCCCAGCCAGCCACCGCCCTCTCCCTGCACCCCCAGCCCCAGGCCCTCGGGGCTCTGTGCGCTGCGGTCGCCTCCCGGGGCCCGCGGCCGCTCCTCCGTGTGGCGCTGGGCCCCCCCGGGCAGGCAGACTCCACGGCCCGGGGCCATCTTCCACCCACACCCTCTGAGCCGCTCTCTCTCCTTTGGGCGTCGCCAGCGCTGCCCCGGGCCCTCAGCACACGCTTGTGTGGACGCGTGTTACACGGCTGGCGGCGCACCTGCTGCGTCCGGCCCGCTCTGGCTGGCGGCAGGCGGTCCTGTGGCCCCAGCCGGCCCGGGGGCCGGGGGCGCGTTCCCCTGCCGACCAGCGGTGCCCAGCGTCTCTGCCCGAGCTCGGTGGTCCCGGGTCCGCCTGCTCTGGAGAAACGTCTGGCAGAGCCCGGCCTGTGCGGGTCCCCGAGGGTCTCGCACGCTCTGGATCGGGTCCCGGACACGCGTCAGTCAACGTCTTCTCCCAGCCGCAGGCTCGCGCAGTCTGGGAACGGGGGCGGCTTCAGTTCTCCCTCTCCCACCCGCTGCCGCGGAGAGAGAGACAGAGAGAGAGAAGGGGGGGAGAGGGAGGGAGGGAGAGGGAGGGGGGAGAAAGAGGGAGAAAGAAAGAGGGAGAGAGAAGCCTCGCGCCCCCTCCACCTGTCGCTGGGTCCGGCCCGCCACTGCCCTTCCAGAACATTCTTTGCTCCACCCGATTCTTCCGCCAGCGGACGTCTCACCCCCTCTGCCCCTCCCGCCCCGCACGCGCGGGGCCGCCTCCGGATCCAGGGGCTCCCGCGCCCGCGGCCTCCAAGGCCGCCTCCTCCAGGCGGGGCCCAGGGCAGCGCGTGGCCCCCGCTCTCCCGGGTCCCCTCTCGTCCTCACGGGGACGGCCTGCCCAGCGTGACCTTCGGCCCAGGGACTCTGGACCTCCACCTCCGGCCTCTCCCTCTCTGGATGGGCGACCCCCGGGCGTCGCGCTGGGCCTGACCCGCCCCTCTGCCGAGCGGCAGTTGCGGCAGCCACGTCACGTGACGTCACGTCTAATTCCCAGTCCTCTCGAGAGCCGCGCCGCGGTCCACCCGCAGGGAGGTCACGCGCCAGCTGTTTTCTGAGTCGGCTGCGGGGACCCCTGCGACTGACCCCAAATGGGGGCCCCCTCAGCTGTTCCCTCCGCAGACACAGCGGTGCAGGGGACCGGAGAGCGCATGCGCGGTATCCCACTCAGCGGCGAGGGGCCCAGGAGGCTTCCAGGGCGGGGCTGGGGGCGGGGCCCCGCACAACTCCGCCCCCCGCCGCTCCCCCACTGCGTGTCCTTCTCCCTGGCCCCCCTCTCTTTGTGGGGCGCCCCGGTTCTTCCTCCATCGCCCCGTTGCTGTCGTCTTAGGGGCCTCGGGGCAGGCCCGGGGCCCGCGATGACGCGAAGGCGCCCTGGGGAGGGGGCCCAGCCCTGGCCGACCCGAGGCCGCTCCGCCCTTTCTTGCAGAACATGCCCAACGTGCGTGACCACGACGCCTCCGTCTACCTGCGGCTCCAGGGCGACGCGCTGTCCGTGGGCGGCTACGAGACCAACCCCATCTTCTGCGAGCAGGTGAGACCGCGGGGCGGGGCACGGGGCCTGGGGGCGGGGCCTCCCTCCCGAGCCCGCGCTGGGGGGCCTCTGCCTGCAGGCGTGGACAGGGAGGCCGCGAGGGGGCGGCCGTGGGGTCCCGCTGTGCCCAGGGCTGTTGCTGGGAAGGTCCCAGAACGTTCGAGGAGAACGGAGCTGCAGCGAAGACTTTGGAAACGCACACGGACGGGGCGTCCTCAGCAAGCCGTGGACATGCGTCCTGGAGCCTCTGCAGGCCGTGCGGGGGCCGGGCACTGGGTCCGCGGGTTGGGTGACCGGCTGGCTACCTTGGGCTTCGCTTTGGGGAGACCGAGAATAGCGTGAGAGCCCCTGCCTGGTGGGGGTGTTTTGGTGGTGGGGCGAGGGACATGGGGGCGGCGACCAGGCTGAAAATCAGCCCAGGGACTGGAGCCGAGGGCGCCCTCGGCCCCGGGTGGACAGGATGGGCTGCAGCCCAGTGGGGCGGGCCTGGTGCACTCAGGCCAGAGGGCACGGTCAGCGGAACAGCCGGCAGGGGCGAGCCTGGGGCGGGGGAGGCAGTCGGTGGGGCTGGGCCCGGCTGGGAGGGAGCAGAGAGGGTCTTCCGCTGGGCTGCGCGGAGCCCCCGGTGGCCACCCAGCGCTCCGGCTCCTGTGACCTGGTCGGGGCCACCACCACGGGGCGGCTGGAGGACACACCCCGCCCCTCCCTGGCTCGGCAGGTGTCGGACAAGTTTGCCTTCGGCCTCTTCGACCTGGACTGGGACGTGTTCGCCCAGCACATCGACGGCGCCGTGCGCCGGGTGCCCGCACTGGAGAAGACGGGCATCAAGTCCACCGTGTGCGGCCCCGGTGAGTGCAGGGGCCGGAGGCTGCCCGGGGCGTCCCCGGCTCCTTGGCAGGGGGGCCGGCCTGTGCTGGCCCGGCCCTCGGCTCCCAGACACCTGGGTGTACAGCCCTGGGCACTGGCAGTGGCCTCTCCCCCTTCCTGCAGCTTAGCCAGGGTGGGGCTGGCCCCAGGCTGGGCTCCTCGCCGCCGGCTCCAGCCAGCCTGTGCTCTTCACCCCTGCCCTGGCTCCAGCCGGCCTGCGCTCTTCACCCCTGCCCTGGCTCCAGCCGGCCTGCGCTCTTCACCCCTGCCCTGGCCCAGCCCTGCCAAGCCTTACCCCATGCCGCTCTCGGGCGGGTGGAGCCCCCACTTCCGCCTCAGCCCCTACCCCCCGAGAGCCCTGCCTTAGCCAGGACCCCAGCCGCTGGCCTCGCCCTGGCCTGTGGCCGTGGTACCCAGCACCCAGCACCCAGCCCTGGGCCTCCTTGCTGGACTCCAGGAAAGAGGAGCTGAGGGGGGCTGCCCCCCGGGCCGTGTCCCAGCGACGGTGCAGGGGCTGAGTCGTGCAGCAGGGGGTCCTGAGAAGCAGGGCTGCAGCCGTGGACCCTGAGCCGGGCGTCCCGCGCTGCCAGCTCAGCCCGAAGCCGCCTGCGTTGGCTCCCGCATTAGCGGCTGTCCACGCTGCTGCTCAGGGGCCAGCAGCTGCCCGCAGCCCCGTGGGGAGGTGCTCAGGGAGGCCGTGGTGGGCGGGCCCCCAGCAGGGTCGAGCGGTGCCAGGCGGTGGGGCTAGGCGCGTGTGGTCGCGGGTGCCGGGGGCCACACCTGTGGCGTTTCCAGTAGAACCACGCGGGTCCCCTCATGTTAAGGCTCTCAGGTCTGGCTGCTGGTGGTCATGCCCGGGGCCGCTCTCCCGTGGAGCTCTGGCCGCTGAAGGAAGTAGGAGGCCTCATCCCCTCTGTGGAGGCTTCTGGTCATTCAGTCATTTGACGAACACTCGCCAGTAACTTAATTGTTTTTAAAGATTTCTTTATTTGAAAGGCAGAGTTACGGAGAGAGAGGGAGGGAAGAGAGAGAGACAGAGAGAGAGAATTTTACCTGATGGTTTGCTCCCCAAACGGCTGCAACAGCCAGAGCTGGGCCAGACCGAAGCCAGTTTCCTCCGGGTCTCCCACGTGGGTGCAGGGCCCCGGCACTTGGGCCGTCCTCCACCTTCCCAGGCACATTAACAGGGAGCTGGGTCGGAAGTGGAGCAGCTGGGACTCGAGCCTGCGCCCGCCCAGGATGCTGGCGCTGCAGGTGGCGGTTTAACCGGCTGCGCCACAGCACCGGCCCCAGAACCTGTGTTTGCTGGGCTGTTTGCCAGGCCTGGGGGAATGGTGGTTCTGGAAGTTCAGGGAGATTGGGAAGGATCAATCAGGGAGGGCTCCTTGGAGGAGGCGGCGTGGTGCTGGGACCTGGGTGGGCAGGGCCTGGGAGGTGTGGACAGACCCGCCCAGCACTGCTCCCCTGCCCCCAGAGTCCTTCACGCCGGACCACAAGCCCCTGATGGGGGAGGCCCCTGAGCTCCGTGGCTTCTTCCTGGGCTGCGGCTTCAACAGCGCAGGTGAGCCCAGGCGTCGCCGGCACCACCCCACGCCAGGCGCTCGGTCTCAGAGGTCTCGGGGTGGGGGCACGAGCCCGGGGGGCAGGGACGGGAGGGGCTGGGTGGGTGGGGAGGGCGTGGAGTCGGGCGCGGTGACCTGCGGTTCCGCTCCTGCCAGGAATGATGCTGGGCGGCGGCTGTGGGCAGGAGCTGGCTCACTGGGTCGTCCACGGGCGCCCCGAGAAGGACATGTACGGCTACGACATCAGGCGAGTGCGCGCCGGCGCGGGCACGGGCGGGCAGGGGGAGGTCACGTAGGAAACAGCTTTCCCTGCCGAGGGGCAGGTCCCCGGCCGTGTCCGGGTTCCGGGGTCTCACGTCCCAGGGGCCGCCCTGACCGTCCTGGGGGCAGTGATGAGGGTGTGTGCCGTGGCTCAGAGCCCGGCAGCCCCGGAATCTCACTGGCCCGGTGCCTGGTGGTCTCCTGTCGCTCCGGGTCACAGTGGCCGTCCCTGGAGCTCTGGGAGCAGTGAGTGGGCTGGCAGGGGACGCACTGGTGTAGAAACGGGGGCCACGGTGCCGGCAGCAGGGGCGGGGCTGGGGTGCCCCAGTGCCCCCATGGCCCTGGCACGTGCAGGCCAGGAGGGCGGCTCCCACTGTGCCCTAACCCGGGCAGATTCCACAGGGCGAGTGGCTCTGGCCTCCATGGACCTGAGCCAGGGGCAGAGACGTGACGGAGACCCTGCAGGAAGTAGCGGGCAGATGAGGGAGGGGCTCAGGGAGTCCCCAGAATACTGCGGGGAGAACCGGGGAGGGGGCACCCACGATGCGGCTCCCCTGAGCCGGTTTTCCTGGGTCTACTGCCCTGTTAACTCCCAGAGCACCCGGTTAGACACGGGACGAGCTCGGAGCATGGCAGCTGCCTCCCCCGGCAGGGGTGGTGGGCTTGTCACCCCGGCCCCACGCTGTCAGCCGCGTGGCTCGGCCTCAGTCTATCCACTGTGCACTGGGGGAGGTGACCCCCCCGCAGCGTGCACCTGAGGCCCCTGTGTGGACGCCTCCCCCAGCACCTGCAGGTCCTTGGGATCCGGATAAGCAGGGTGGCCCCGGCCCAGCCCTAGCTGCAGGCCCCTTGTCTGGGGGTCGCGGGCCATACGGGCCTGCCCAGCCATGCGCTGAGCTGGGCGGGCCACCGTGTGCCCTCGGCTCCCCTGTCGAGGCGGGAGGCTGCCCTGGAAGTGGATCCACAGCCAGGGGCACCTCCCAGCCCCTTCCCTGCACGGCTCGGGCCCTCCCTAGCTGGCCCTGTTTCCCACACTCTGCACCGGCACGCGCCGCTCCTGGCTCCTCCACGGCTGGCGCAGGGCTGCTCAGCCACCCAGGACGCCTGGCTCTGCCGTGGCCTCGCTGTGGGGCCCCACCACGCCCGGGTTTCCTTGCTGGGAGATGGGCCCTGGGCACGAGGTGGCTTGGAGGACTAACGCAGAGGGACTCTGCGGCCCCCACGGCCCCGGCCAGGATGGCTGCTGATACAACGGCCGTTAGGAGCTGCCTAGTGGCCAGATTCTCACCGGGCACTCTGTCCCCGCCTGCCCGGAATTGAAGCCGCGGTTGTGTGCAGGCTGGGAACCAGTTAGAGCCCGTGACAGGCGTCACTGCGGCCACAGCCCGGGAGGAAGGAAGGGCAGGTGGGAGGTGGGCTTTGTGGGTGAGTGACACCCCGCAGGTGCAGGGGCAGGAGGGGCATATGGGGAGGCTGAGGCGGGGAGAGCCCAGGGCAGTGAGACCCCAGCCGGCGTCTGCACGGCCCGGGTGCTGTGGCTGCTCTGAGGACAGATGGGCCGGGGAGGGGTGAGGGCAGGGGAGGCGCTGGGCTGCCGATGAGGCTGGGGGCCTCTTGTCCCGGCAGGGAGTAGTGGGGCCCTGGGTTGGGGTTGTACCCACAGTGTACTGTAGTGGCTGCTTGACTGTCCAGCTGGGCGTCCAGCCGGATGGGAGCCCTGGGAGACCCTGTCCCTGATCGGCTGACGCCGCCCCTCCCCCCAGCCACGCCCTTTCTGGCCTGGGGGCTGGACGGCAACTGACCCCCAGAGGCACACAAGATGGGGGTCTGTCCTAGGGCCTTGGCTCAGCCTAGGCGGCAGCGTGACGGGAGGGAGCCTGAGCCCTGGGCTCGACCTGTGCCAGCGCCGCCCGCTCACGGCCCCTGACGGCCTCGGGGTGGGGGTGGCAAACGGGGAGAGCTGAGCTCCCCCAGGGCTGTGGTCCCCGGGCGTCCGGCCCCATGCGAGCCCTGGGAGGACCCCATCCCCATCAGCTGACCCTGCCCCTCCGCCGCAGGCGCTTCCATCACTCGCTCACGGACCACAGCCGCTGGGTGCGCGAACGCAGCCACGAGTCCTACGCCAAGAACTACTCGGTCGTCTTCCCCCACGACGAGCCGCTGGCTGGCCGCAACATGAGGCGGGCCCCCCTGCACGAGGTGCAGCCCCCGATGGGCGCCTGCCCAGGGCCCCTGGGGCGGGAGGGGCGGACGTGCAGGGAGCGTCCTCGGGGAGCGTCCCATGAGCCAGGCGCTGTGCTCGGGGTGGGGGCCGTGTGGGGGTGGAGCCAGCCTGTGCCCAGGCACACCTGCAGCTGAGGCCGGGTCCTGGGCGGCGGGTGCCCCGCGGAGGGCAGCGAGGGCTGCAGCAGGCCTGTCTGGACCGGGGCCCTGGGACGTTGCTCTCTGGCCCTCCTTTGCTCTCCCCTCTCCTTGGGTGTTCACCCAGGGGTGGCGTCGCGGGGGCTCCTGGGCTGCCGGGCCAGGGGACCACAGGCTGGGGGGGGCTTCGTGGGGCTCTGGACACTGTGCCGGGCAAGTGGGGCCCTACCGAAGGCCCTCCTGGCTTGTGGATGGCCGCCTTCACGCTGTCCTCGCTCTGTGGGGTGGCACCACTGTCCCCTCTGTGCCCACGGGAAGGACGGCAGCCCCGTGTGACCAGGAGCCCGCTCCTGTGGCTTCGCTGAACCCCTGTGTCCGATGTCCTCCCCGGGACATCCCCCTGTGCACGGGGCTGGGGGGCACGACGGAGCTCATAGCAGGGGGCCGATCTGCAGGTGGGGAGTCGGGCAGCCTGGGCTGGGCTCCTGGCTCCGAGCCGTCTGCCCTCTTGCCCCGTGTTGGGCTCCGGCTGCCTGTGAACTGTGCCCGCTGTCCCTGCACCCAGGAGCTCCTCGCCCAGGGCTGCGTGTTCCAGGAGCGGCATGGCTGGGAGCGGCCGGGATGGTTCAGCCCCCAAGGGACAGCTCCGGTGAGTGGGCCTGCCCATGCTGCTCATGAGCCCAGCCCCCTGGCCACCCCAACATGCCCCCCCAGCAGCCTTACCCCTACAGTCTGCTCCCGCCCCAGGTGCAGGCCAGATCTGGAGCCGATCTTGTGTCCTCTGCCTGTGTTCTTGGCAGCCCCGATGTTAGTTTGTCCATGGGAGGTTGGTTCGTAGGAGGGTGTGTGCACCACTGTATTCAGTTTGCCCAGCGAGATTCGCACGTCC
Source organism: Oryctolagus cuniculus (assembly GCF_964237555.1). Lineage (NCBI taxonomy): Eukaryota > Metazoa > Chordata > Mammalia > Lagomorpha > Leporidae > Oryctolagus > Oryctolagus cuniculus. The sequence continues at coordinate 235,617,526 of NC_091432.1, read as the reverse complement.
TGGCCTCTGGGACGCTCCCAGCTCTCCCTGCCCCTCCCGGGACCCGGGTCCCACTGTGCAGGCCGCAGCGGCCCTGGGGGCAGCAGGAGGCTTCGGGCCAGGCCAGGGTCACCTCTGATCCCAGCTTCCACAGAGGCTGTGTGCCCCAGTCTCCTCTGCATCTCCATGGCAACCTGTATCCCGTGACGCGGTCCAGGCCTCAGTACGGGAACGGGGAGCCGGCACGAGGAAACGGGGCCTCGGCTGTGGACACGGCATCCCCAGAGCCGTGTCGGTCACCGCCCCTCCTGCTGGCCCCTGTGGTCGCAGCCCGTCGCGGCCATCTGGGTCTGGCCCTATAGCCCCTTCCCCCTGGAGGCCAGGGAGGAGATGACAGAGGGGCTCAGGAGCGCACCGTTGGTCCCAAGATGGACAGGCTTTGCCGCAAACCCCACCTGGGAGCCATCGGGGGCTCCAGGAGCCTGGGAGACATGCGCCCTAGTCTGTGACACCACAGCTGGGCTGTGGGCTGTGCCGACTGGGATCTCAGGGCCAGGGGAGCTGTGCCTGGCCCAGGCGGGGAGGAGGCTCCAGGCAGAGATGCTGGGAAGGTCCCTGGGCCCCGGGTCCCTGTGGCCTCAGGGAGCCGCAGCCTCGCCTGGGCTCTTACCTGTGAGAAGGAGGTGGGTTCTGGTGGGTGGGGCTGGGGGCTCTGGGAGGTGACAGGTTTCTGTGCCCTGTTCACACTTGCAGTTAGGAAGGTGGGGGCAGGGTATCAGCAGGCGGAGAGGCCAGCCCCGGGAGCCCACGCTGACGCTCACCGGGCTCTGTCCAGCTGTGGCCCAGGCAAGGTTTAAGCACCTGTGCCCCAGGCTCTCTCCGAGGGAGGGGCACCCTCATTGGGAGTGTGAGGTGCTCCCAGCGGGGCTCCCCTAGAGCAGGCACCGAGTCCTCGGTGGCCCCTCCTCGTGCCTTCATCAGTGAGCCACGTCCCCGCCTTCCTCCCCCTGCCCTGGCTTTGAGCCTTGGCTCTGGCCCCCAGGCCCGCCGCAGCTCCACGTCACCCATTGGTCCCCACCTCGGGCTCCCAGCTGCTGCTCCCTGCCCCTGGGCCAGCCGGGTCCCGGCGCTCGGCCCCAGCCGCGCTGTGAGGGAGGCGTCCGTGGTGCACTACCTGCACCGCACCTGCTGGAGGCGGGGAGGGGGCAGCTCTGGCCTGGCCCGTTCCGCGTTGTCCCTGACGGACCTGGCATGGCACCTGCCATGAGCTCTCGTCGTCCCAGGTCCTCGACTATGACTACTACGGGGCCTACGGACACCAGGCACACGGGGATCACGCCTACGGCAGGCTGCTGGCGCAAGAGTACACCTTCGACTTCCCGCCCCACCACGACGTGGTAAGAGGCCCACCTGCCTCCCTCCGTCCTCGGCAGTCCACGGGCACCGGCTGGGTGAGAGGAGACACCGCCCTCTGCCAGGGTGTTGCCTGCAGTTGGACCCCAGGGCAAGCGTGATGGCTTCAGGCCTCTGGGGAGGGGGCCGTGCACGTGAGGGAGGTGGGCCTGGGTGTGCCCCGCCCCGAGCCGCCCTCTTTCCTGCTCTCGGGTGGGGGCCCATGTAGGGCTCGGCAAGGCACTGGGGGCCGTGGCCTGCAGCTCCAGGGGTCCAGGATGAGGTGAGCCCAAAGCTGACCTCAGGGCCTGCCCGCTGCCCCTCTGCCTCCAAAGTGGGCCGGGGAGGCTGCTCCGGGCACAGTGTAGACGGCCCCCGGCGGTGTGTCGGCCTCGGAGGAGCTGAGGCCTTGGCATGCCCTGAGTAGAGCCAGGCCTGGCCGAGCCCAGGGTGGCATCGCGAAGGGCACCTGGTGCCCTGGGGTGGGCAGCAAGGCCGACCTGGTGCCCCGGTGACGCTGGGGGAGTTTGTGTCCAGCAGTGGCGGCCGCGACATCTGTCTCCCTGCAAACCCAGCCACTGGCCCTGGGAAAGCTGCCGCTTTCTGTGCCCCTAAGCTCGCCCCGAGGCAAAGTGTCTATCATGGGCGATGGCCGCGGGGCTTCCAGGGCCCGCCTCGTGCCCGAGTCCCCGGCGCTGTGCCCGGGCGTGCAGGGGCCCCGTCTGGCGCCTCCACCCCCACGGCTGCCAATGCCGTGGCACTCCTGGCCCTGGAGGATGAGGCTGCTTGGGGGGAGATGCCAACTTGGCAGAGCTTCGCGCCGCCCCCACAGCACGCCAGAGACAGCCCTAAGGCGAGAACACGTTCGTGTTCCTGGTGTTGGCCACGTCCCAGCCCGAGGAGACGTGCGCCGGCCCCAGGAGGCTGTTTTGGGGTTGTCTGCGCGTACAGTCGTCAGCAAAGGTGCCCGGCACCATGGGAGTGCCAGGGAGGAGGCGGTGTCTGGGGAGCGGCTGGAGGCTGCCCCCGGGGTGAGGCGGGGTCACAGCTGGGGCCAGCGTCCCCCGTTAGGTGCTGTCACCATGGCTGCCTGCATGCACCCCACCAGCCCGCAGTGCCACGTGGGGCTGGGGCTCTGCACCATGGGCAGTCCTGCGGGGCACCCTGTGGACGGCTGGACGGAGCCCCCACCCAGCTGCTGCCCCCATGGCGTCTGCCCACCATGTCCCCGCTGAGCTGCCCCCTCCTCCCCGTGTCCCCGCTGAGCTGCCCCTCCTCCTCCTCCCGTGTCCCCGCTGAGCTGCCCCCTCCTCCCGTGTCCCTGCTGAGCTGCCCCCTGGCTTCTGCCCAGGGCTGCCGTGGATCTCCACGCAGGCAGGACAGGTCGGGAGGGAGGACAGGTCAGGAGGGGATGGGGGACAGGTCAGGAGGGGAGGTGAGGTGAGGGGAAGGGAGGTCAGGAGGGGGGACAGGTCAGGAGGGGAGGGGAGGACAGGTCAGGAGGGGGGACAGGTCAGGAGGGGAGGGGGACAGGACAGGAGGGGAGGGGAGGGGAGGGGAAGGGAAGGGAGGTCAGGAGGGGAGGGGAGGGGAGGACAGGTCAGGAGGGGGGACAGGTTGGGAGGGAGGACAGGTCAGGAGGGGATGGGGGACAGGTCAGGAGGAGAGGGGAGGGGAGGGGAAGGGAAGGGAAGTCAGGAGGGAGGACAGGTCAGGAGGGGAGGGGAGGGAGGGGAGGGGAGGACAGGTCAGGAGGGGAGGTCAGGAGGGGAGGGGAGGGGAGGGAGGGGAGGGGAGAACAGGTCAGGAGGGGAGGTCAGGAGGGGAGGGGAGGGAGGGGAGGGGAGGACAGGTCAGGAGGGGAGGGGAGGGGAAGGGAGGTCAGGAGGGGAGGGGAGGGAGGGGAAGGGAGGGAGGGGAGGGGAAGGGAGGTCAGGAGGGGAGGGGAGGGGAAGGGAGGTCAGGAGGGGAGGGGAGGGAGGGGAGGGGAGGACAGGTCAGGAGGGGATGGGGGACAGGTCAGGAGGGGATGGGAGACAGGTCAGGAGGGGAGGTGAGGGGAGGGGAAGGGAGGTCAGGAGGGAGGACAGGTCAGGAGGGGAGGGGAGGTCGGGAGGGGAGGGGAGGGGAGGGGAGGTCAGGAGGGGAGGGGAGGGGAGGTCAGGAGGGGAGGTCAGGAGGGGAGGGGAGGAGGCTGCAGCACACAGCAGCCGCTCCTTGGTGGTGGCGGCCACGTCGCGCTCTGTTGTCCGTGGAGACGTCGGGTGGCTCCCTGCTCCGCAGCAGCTGCCCTGCGTGAGCCCACGTGGGAGTGGCCAGCAGAAGGCCCTGGGCACCCACGGGGAGGAGCCGAGAGGGGACAGGCGAGGCTGGCAGTGCCCGGTCGAGAGGCCTCAGGGCGGCCGTGGGGTGCGGGGCCCGTCCTCGGGCGAGGCCGTCCCCTCCTGGCCTGGGCGTCTCTCCGACAGCTGGGTTTTGGCAAACGCTTGGCTGCATCTGTTTCATTCTTTTGTTTCTCCTCTCTTTTTGTGAGATCTGTTTGTTTATTTGAAAGGCAGAGAGAGAGAGAGAGAGAGAGAGAGAGAGAGAGAAGGAGAGAGAGGGAGAGGGGTCTTCCATCCACTGGTTCACTCCTTAAATGGCCACAACAGCCAGAGCTGTGCTGATCTGAAGCCAGGAGCCAGGAGCTCCATCCAGGTCTCCCACGCGGGTGCAGGGGCCCAAGGACCTGGACCATCCTCCACTGCCTTCCCAGGCCACAGCAGAGAGCTGGATCAGAAGTGGAGCAGCCGGGGCTTGAACCGGCGCCCATGTGGGATGCCGGCACCACGGGTGGTGGCTTTACCCGCTGTGCCACAGTGCCGGCCCCAAGTTTCCCTTTGCCACTGATCTCTGGTTGAGCCCCGCCGTGACTGGAGAGGGTCCTGGGTTTGACCTCGGCCCCTTGGGCCTTCTCGGACCTCACTCGCGAGAGCGGGGGGCCGCCCTGGACAGCAGAGGCCTGTGTGTGCTCCTGGGCCGGCAGGGTGTGGGCAGGTGCAGGTGCGTGGGGAGGAGGGGAGAGCCTCCCAGCCCCCCCCCCCCGGGACGTTCCAGATCAGGGAGGAGTGCCTGGCCTGCCGCGGCGCCGCCGCCGTCTTCGACATGTCCTACTTCGGGAAGTTCTTCCTGCTGGGGCCGGACGCCGCGAAGGCTGCCGACTGGCTCTTCTCTGCCGACGTCCGCCGGCCGCCAGGTACGCCCGGGAAGTCTGGCCTGGCTCTGCCGGCGCTTCTGTGCCGGGCGGGCCCCCACACGGTGCAGGCCTGCGATGCGGGGAGGCCGGCCCTGACCCCGTGGGTGACGCGCGTGACGGGACCTGAGCGTGCTGCCCGCCCTCCCCAGCCCCCGGCCCCAGGGCCTTCCTCCTCCTCCTCCTCCTCCTCCTCCTCCCTGGAACAGCCTGTTCCAGGAAGGCTGTGTGGCCGTGGCCTCCCTCCTGTCTCCTGGCGCCCGGCCCCTCTATGTGGCCGTGGCCTCCCTCCCGTCTCCTGCTGCCCGGCCCCTCTGTGTGGCCGTGGCCTCCCTCCCGTCTCCTGCTGCCCGGCCCCTCTGTGTGGCCGTGGCCTCCCTCCCGTCTCCTGCTGCCCGGCCCCTCTGTGTGGCCGTGGCCTCCCTCCTGTCTCCTGGCGCCCGGCCTCTCTGTGTGGCCGTGGCCTCCCTCCCTTCTCCTGGCGCCGTGGCCTCCCTCCCGTCTCCTGGCGCCTGGCCCCTCTGTGTGGCCGTGGCCTCCCTCCCGTCTCCTGGCGCCCGGCCCCTCTGTGCCTCCCCCCCCCCCCCCCCCCGTGCTCTCCCCAGGTGGGGTTGCTGGGGTCAGGTAGAGGCGGGACTCTGGTTGAACAGGAGACGGCTTTTCCGTATCAGTTTGTCCTGGGCGCCCCACCCCCACCTCCACCCCACCCCCAGGGACCGGGTGGCTCAGAACAGCGGCGATGCGCTGTCTCACAGTCCAGGGGCCAAGGTCAGGTGAGCGCCCAGCTCCCCCGAGCCTCGGTCAGGGCCCTCCCTGCCTCGGGCGGCTCTGGGAGCCTGGTGTCCCACGCTCCGGCCCCAGTCCCTGCCTCGGGCGCCTGCTGCTCCCCGTGTTTCCCCTTCCCCTGAGATGGGGCCACACTGGGTGGGTGCCAGCCTGATGTCCTCATCCTGACCAGGTGACACATGGGGTCCCCAGGGAGGGCTGCGCTCACAGGTCCCAGTGACACAGGGTGCCAGGTGTCACACAGGGTCCGTGGTGAGGGCCGGGCTCGCAGGTCCATGGTTGGGACCTCAGTGTGTCCTTTGGGGAGACCCCCGTGGCACTGTCCACCCTGCCAGGCAGCCCGTGCGCCCCCACCTTGCTCAGGTGCCCGCCAGTGCCCTCCAGCCGCTGAGGTCATCTGCCCCTCCCAGGCCCGGGGAGCCTCCTGCCTGACCCGCGCGGTGCTGCGGGCCCCAGAGGGAGCGAGGATGAAGCTCCGGACCCTTCCCAGGGCGGGGGAGGGGGGCAAGCAAGGCTTTGCAGTGTTCCTCCCCCCGTGACCACTGAGGGACGGCCTGCCCGTCACTGCCCTCGCTGGGCCCCCTTGAGGTCACCTCCCGCTGGGGCTTCCCCGGGCTCTGGGGCCAGCACAGACGGAGCCCCCCCGCCCCCCCAGGCTCCACCGTGTACACCTGCATGCTGAACGCCCGAGGCGGCACTGAGAGCGACCTGACCGTCAGCTGCCTGGCCCCCGGCTCCGAGGCCTCCCCGCTGGCCCCGGCCTTTGAAGGTAAGAGGTGCTGCGGCGGGTGGGAGCCCTGGCCTGGGGCTGATGGCGGCTGGGCCCGGCGGAGTGCCACGGCAGTCCTGTCGTTGCCTGCCCCGCTCAGCGGCTGGGAGACTGGGGCTCGTCCGGCTACGTGCAGGCTTTGTCCAGGCTGCGGCACTGGCCCTCCAAGCACACGGGGACTGCGTCTGTGTACCGCGGGCGTGCCCGGGCCAGGGAGAGCCAGGAGTTGGGCCGAGCCTCCCACTCGGGGGTCCTCGCCTCCTGTGGGACGCCGCTATCAGCTGGACCCCTGCCCACCCTCTGCGCCCTTCCATCCTGCTCGCATTCCGCCACTGCTGGTTACGGAAGCCAGGCCTCCCTGGTCCCGTTCCTCGGCTCACGCAGGAACCATCCCATCCCTGGTGCTGTGCCCCCCACCCGGGGAGGGGGGGAAGAGGTGGCGAGTGCCGATCCCACCTCTGAGGGCTGGGTCCTCAGGTTCGCTCCCTGTGCCGCCGGGGGCAGGGGTCTCCGCAGGAGGAGGGTGCGGCGTTCAGAAACCCGGCGGGCCTCGGTGGGCTCGGGCAGGATGAGGCTTGGGAGTGGGTTCCTGTGCTCCTGCCGTGTGCCGGCCCGGTGTGAGGCACTGGGGATGCGGCGAGGAGCCCACAGGGAAGGCCCTGGCCCGTGGAACCGTGTTCCTGGTGTGAGGGAGCAAACCAGCCGTGGGGCCGAGGGGGTGAGGGGCACGGCAGGAGGGGCGGCAGAGGCCGGTGGGCGGTGTCCGGTCACAGCAGCAGGGCCACGGGCTTGCCCGGTGCTCCCGGGTCCCGTGGGCACGAGGTGGTCAGCGTGGCTGAGGGCCCTCCTGTGCGTGCTTGGGCCACCTCCCTCCTGCCACGTGACATGGAGGCTGAGGAAGGCGGGGCTTAGCGGAGCACGGACTGCATTCATTGGTGCTTTGTTCCTTCCTTCATCCCACAATCGTTTCCTGGGCCTTCACCCAGCAGGCAGACCTGGGCCGGGATGGAGGCGAGGAGGCGGGCTGGCGGGTGCGGCAGGAGACCCTTCACCCTGGCTGGACGGGGCAGGTGGCGGTGAACAGGGCATTGTGGGAGGCCGTAGGAAGCCGCTGACCTAGGATGAGGAAGGCTTCCTGGAGGAGGCGCTGTCTCAGCCTTGGGGCCTGAGTGGACACTGGCGGCGTGTGGGGTCGGCGTCCATAAGGGCCTGGGAGGTGGTCAGCCGGGGACAGTGGGAGAAGGGCTGATCCAGCCTTCAGCCCCCAGGGGTGGGGGGAGCAGGTGCAGGCCCAGCCCACAGCCGCAGGCCTGGAGAGCAAGTCCGGCTGGGGGCACAGAACGAGGGGCCCCAGTGGGGACGCCGGCCCCTGAGCCCTGGCCCAGGGCGGGGCACTGCCCGGCGTGGTGACCTGTGGGTGCTGTAGGGAACAGGGGTGCTGGGGGGCCCTGCCGTGCGCTGCGCCCCTCTTGGTCACGCCGGGGATTCCTGGAGCCGAGGTCTAGGGAGCAGCTGAGCGCGTGGTGGGGGGTGGGCTTGGGGGTCCTGGGACGCCCTCGCCGAGGGGAGGCAGCGGCCGCTGCTTCCTCTCCAAGCCGTGTCATTCCTGTGACGAGTGTGCTTTCCGTGAGGTGTGCGCGTGAGGCGGCACACACGTGTTTGTTGCCTGTGCTGCGTGCATTGCACCAGCTCATTGGGCACGCACCGGTGTTGTCACACGTGTCCATCACACCTGTCACACGCACTGCCCCAGGTCTTCAGTGGGTGCACGTCTGTAGTTATTACACACGTGCATGTTACACACGAATCTGTCACACATGTGCCCATTACACGTGTGTTGCACTGCGCTCTATTCATTACATGTATGTTTGTTACGTGTGTTATCCAGTTGCCGTTGGATCGAGACTGTGTGGTGACCTGTGGTCAAGGTCATGCCCATGGCAGTATCAGTGTTGTTGTTTTAAGTGGTCCTCATTTTACATACAAGGGACATACGTGTTCCCAGGAGACACTGGCCACACCAGACATTCAGCGTACGGTCCCCAGCCCGGCTCCCACTCCACACTGGGCCGCGAGGGAGCTGGGTCCTGGGCCCCTCCCCTGACCGCGCGCTGCAGGCCGGGCCCTGGGGCTTTGCTCTCAGGGAGCTGACCAGAGGCGCTGCGTGGAGCCTGCAGGTCAGGGACTCAGCCCCACCCACCAGGCGCTGAGGGCCGGGCTGCACGGGGCGGGGGCTGAGGATCACGGCACGCATGAACCCCGTGTGCGTGTTTATGTGTGCATGTGCGTGCATACATGATGTAAGTGCACATGTGTGAGCACACGTATGGCATGTGTTCATGTATGTATATGATGTGTGTGCACACACGTGTGTGGGTATGCATGTGTGTGCGTGCCTTGTAGTGTGTGTTGTGCATGCACGTGTGTATGTGTGTGTGCACACGTGTGTGTGGGTACGCATGCATGTGCGTGCCTGTGCAGTGTGGTGTGTTGTGCATGTGTGTGTGTGCACACACGTGTGCATGGGTATGCATATGTGTGCACACACGTGTGCACGGGTATGCATGCATGTGTGCTTGCATGTGTGTGTGCACACACGTGTGCGTGGGGCAGCTGGGACGCTGTCCCAAGCCCGTGTCCCCGGCCCTCGGCTCCTCTGGGCTCCTGTGCCTGCGCATTCCACGTGTGAGGCGGGGCCGTGCTGGTCCGGCTGGTGCCTGGTGGGCTTTTGTCCTGTGGAACCCGTCCTCTGCCCTGCGGGCCGGTGTTGTGGTTCTGCCCATTTTACGGATGGACAGACAGCTGCAGAGAGGTAAGGCCTGTGTGGACGGGACATCAGGCCCTCCTGCCGACCCTCGGGGTCCGGAGCCTCCATGCAGGAGGCCACCCTGGCCGCAGGGAGACTGGAGGAGGAACTGGCCGGCGGTTCCCGGGCACCGTCGAGGGCACGGGCCTCTGAGCTGCTGTGTGGAGTTGGGGTGGGGCAGGAGGACTTCCTGGAGGAGGTGGTGTTCGTGCTGTGTCATGGGGGGTCAGCTCAGGTTCTGCAGAGGCAGCCGGGAGGGTGAGGGTCCCGGGGGGCCGGTGCCTGGCCCAGGATCAGAGCTGAGAGGGCAGGGCCCTCGGGCAGCCGCGAGGGGCGGCAGGGCTGACGGGGATGGTTTTGCCAGGCAGTTGAGGGCTGGGCGGAGGGGTTGGGGCGTGACGGGGGAGGCTGGGGCAGTAAGGGCACAGGTGGAACTTCCCAGCCTGGGAGGCTGTGGCTGGGCCGGGGCCTCTTGGGACACAGTGGGAGGGGGAGGTGGGGGCCGTGGTGACACCAGGGCGCAGCCTGAGTGACAAGGGTTGGGAGCTGTCGGCCCAGGAGGGCTTCCTGGAAGCTGTGGACTTCGGGCTGTGTGTGCAGGGATGGGCCTGGGGGAGCAGAGAGCACACAGGACATGGTGACAAGGGCAGGAGGCCCCAGGGCCCGCCTGGACAGGGGTGTAAGGTGGTAAAGACGGAGACCTGCTGCGGGGGTGAGGCAGAGGGAGGCAGGGCCCAGCCCCGTCTGCCCCCCCTTGCCCGGCCTCCTGGTGTGTGTGGGGGTGCCCAGGTAGGTGTCTGGCTGCCCCTCCTGCTGCAGGACTTCTGGGGCGGGGGAGGGTCCGAGTGTGGCCAGGGGAGGGTCTGAGTGTTGAGGGTCCCGGCTGCAGTCCCATTGCACAGATGGAGAAACTGAGGCTCAGGGACTTGCCCAGGGAGCGGTGCTGCCAAGTGGGGAGCCCTGTGGGAATTCACGAGAGGGGGCGGCGGTCGGGGAGAGGAGGTCTAAAGCAGCCCCACCCCCACCCCCCACCCCCCAGAGGGATTCAGGGGGTCCCGGCCCACCCCAGGCACGGGTGAGTGACAGTCACTGCGCCTCCGTGGGTTTGTTGAGCCCTGAAGGACAGGTGGGAAGGTGGACGGCCGGGCCTCTGCCCTGGGCTGGCAGTGTGGCCCAGTGGGCGCCTCACGGCCCTGGAGCCAGCAGACGGGGTCCCTCTCCCAACCAGTGGCAACCGCCTGCACGTCGGTCATTTCTGACCCCCGCGGCGAGGGTGGGTCAGCCTCCAGGGAGGGGCTGCGGGGCTGTTGCCCGAGACCCGACGCAGCCTGGCCCGGCCTGTCCTGTGTGGCCAGGGCAGGACGCACGGACAGCTGTGGCTGGGGACACCGGGGCCAAGTGAGGGCCGGTGGGGCCGTCGAGGTTGTCGGGGAAGAGTGGTCGTCTAGGGCCGCCCATTCGGGCTGTGGAGGCAGCGCCCGCTCCTCCCGGCACGGGCAGCCCTCGGGCCCCCCCAGCTGTCCCCCGGTGCCCGGCTGGGAGTCCAGGGCTCCCTTCCAGAGAAAGGTCCTTCGTTTTCTCAGCTGGAGGCCCCTGGAGCTCTGGGCTGAGGCCGGGTACGTGTCTTCCAGGGCATGGCTACTACCTGGCCGTGGGCGGGGCCGTGGCCCAGCACAACTGGTCCCACATCACCACCGTGCTGCAGGACCAGAAGCTGCGCTGCCAGCTCGTCGACGGCTCCGCGGACCTGGGCCTGATCAGCATCCAGGGCCCAGCCAGGTGAGGGGGGCCCGGCGGACCTGGGCCTGGTCAGCGTCCAGGGCCCAGCCAGGTGAGGGGGGCCCGGCGGACCTGGGCCTGGTCAGCGTCCAGGGCCCAGCCAGGTGAGGGGGGCCCGGCGGACCTGGGCCTGGTCAGCGTCCAGGGCCCAGCCAGGTGAGGGGGGCCCGGCGGACCTGGGCCTGGTCAGCGTCCAGGGCCCAGCCAGGTGAGGGGGGCCCGGCAGACCTGGGCCTGGTCAGCGTCCAGGGCCCAGCCAGGTGAGGGGGGCCCGGCAGACCTGGGCCTGGTCAGCGTCCAGGGCCCAGACAGGTGAGGGGGGCCCGGCGGACCTGGGCCTGGTCAGCGTCCAGGGCCCAGCCAGGTGAGGGGGGGCCGGCCCCTGGGCGCACCCGGACCCCAGCGGGAGCCCGGGCAGAGCCACTTCCCGACCTGGGTGGGACATCCCACGTCAGTGGCTGTTGCGAACCCCAAGATGCCGCGCAGGGAAGCACGGGCGCCCTCTGCACCCGCGGGGAATGGGCTCCAGGCCCCCTCCCCGGGTGCTCAGGTCCCTTGGGGGGAGGGGCAGTGTCCGCCCGGAGCCCTCACCCCTGCACCGGGCACGGGGGTCGTCTCTGGGTTTGCGACTGCTTTGGGAGCGGCGTCGGGGAGGGACGCCTGCCCGTGCTCCTTAGACTCGTGTCTTCCGTATGCGACGCTGAGCTCTGTGTGGACCCCGTGGCGGGGGGGCACTGCCTGTCACCCCCAGCGTGTGGACCAGACGGAGCGTCATGGGGAAGCCCCATCAGGACTCCTGGGTCCGGGGAGGGGCCCCGGGGTCTCCAGGTCATCTCTGGGCCGGCATCTCTCAGTGGTCACAGGCTCCTCCTGCAGTGATGGGTGTGTGGGCGGGGCAGCCGCCCGTAAGTAGCTACTGAGCCCTGCTCCCCACCCCTGAGGAATCAGGGCCCTGCGAACACCCTCGGGTGCTCAGAAGCGAGTGAGGCACCAGGCCCCCGGGCAGGTGTGCGCTTCGGAAGGTCCCGCCGGCCATGCTTTGGAGCGTGGGCGCCGACGGGAGGCACAGCCCTGGCCAGGGCTCCCGTCCTGGGGATGCCCTCTGGGCTGCTCTCGGCTGTTGGTTGTCGATGAAGAAATGGAGGCCTGGAGAGGTAGAGACCGTTGCCCAACGTCTCACAGCCAGCAGGTGCAAGAGCCAAAGGGGACGTGGGCCCAGCCTTGCCCCCGCCCCGAAACCCCCGGGGAAGCTCCATCTGGTCCTGCTGTTCACACCCGGCCATGGCCCGGGGTCCCTGCGGCTCATCCCAGGGTGCCCTGGTGGGGACTGCAGGATGGGGGGCTGGGGAGAAGGCGCTGCTCTCAGGGCAAGGGGGCACTGCAGTCCTGGGAGGCGGCAGAGGCGGCAGCTGGGCACCAGGGGAGGCCTGGGAGCGCGCCGGGCTCTGCTCCTGGAACCACCTGCCGCACATGCTCCAACAGGGCGCAGCGTGTCTGGTGGCGGCCCCGGCAGCTGGGGGGCCTGCCGAGACCCCCGGCCCCTGTGCGCTGACCCTGCTGTGGGCAGCTGGGCTGCGAGGCGCCCAGCTGAGCCCCGGACCTGAGGGTGCCGTCCCAGGCTGTGAGTGACATGGGTCTGTCTTCACGCATCACCGCCTTGATCCTGATCGCCGAGGGCCACCTGCTGGCTGCGTGCTGACCAGGGCATGCGCGGCTCGAGAGCTCTGACCCTGGGGGCTTCTGCGAAGGCTTGGCCTGGGGCTGCCCTCGAGTGCCGACTGCTGAGCGGGTGAGGGGTCAAGCCTGGAGCTCTCTGGGGGCACAGGGATGCCGGCAGAGGAGGCAACAGGGGCAGAGGCCCCAGGGCAGGCGTGAGCCGGGCGTGTCCAAGGCAAAGCTTTGATGCCGGTATGGAGCGGGGCAGAGCTTCGTGCTCGGAGGTCCTGTGGGCCCAAAAGCTGCTCTCTCGGGGGACGGGCCGGGGTCGGGAGGCGGCTCCGAGGCCAGGTGCAGCAGGGGTTCCCCGGGGGAGTCACGGCTGCGTCCCTGTGTTTTGGGGGTTGCATGGCTGTGGCAGCTTGGAGTGGTTCTGGGGAAGAGGGGGTGCGTGTGTGTGGGAGGGAGCAGGGGGAGGAGCTGCAGCGCGGGGGGCGGGGAGCCGGCACTCGGGGCTCTCACGCGGGGACCCTGCCCGGTCTCGGTTCCCACTTCTCCCCTGGGGCAACAGAATGGGGGCCAGGACCCGGGGACCTGGCCGGGACTGGGACTGTTTGGTGGGGATGGGAGCGACAGGGTGCTGGGCAGACAGAGGACGGCACCACCCGGGGACAGCAGCCTGCTCTGGCCTGGTTAGGTGACAGCTTCCAGGCCTAGGGCAGAGGGCAGCTCAGCGCCCTGCTGATTCTCAGTGCCGCCGCCGTGTGTGTGCCCAGGTTGGGCCCGGGGCTCGTGTGGGAAGCTCTGGCAGCCCCGCATGAGCCGCTGTCTGATAGCAGTTTCTGGCACTGTTCCCTAACCAGGGCTGGGGTGGGGGTGGGGGCCCCCTACGGCAGCCACTAAGCTGAGTGTGGCTTTTGAGCCTCTGAAAGGTGGCTCGTGTGGCTGCATTTTTTTTTTTTGACAGGCAGAGTGGACAGTGAGAGAGAGAGACAGAGAGAAAGGTCTTCCTTTGCCATTGGTTCACCCTCCAATGGCCGCCGCGGCCCACGCGCTGCGGCCGGCGCACTGCGCTGATCCGATGGCAGGAGCCAGGTGCTTCTCCTGGTCTCCCATGGGGTGCAGGGCCCAAGCACTTGGGCCATCCTCCACTGCACTCCCGGGCCACAGCAGAGAGCTGGCCTGGAAGAGGGGCAACCAGGACAGAATCTGGCGCCCCGACCGGGACTAGAACCCAGTGTGCCAGTGCCGCAGGCGGAGGATTAGCCTAGTGAGCCGTGGCGCCAGCCGTGGCTGCATTTTTAATCAAAAAAGTTGTTTTAAAATTTGTTCATTTATTTGAAAGGCAGAGTGAGAGAGAGAGAGAGTTGGGGGAGGAGTGAGAGAGCGCTTCCATCGGCTGGTTCGCTTGGCACACGGCTGCAGCAGCCAGGGCCAGGCAAAGCCAGGGCCAGGAGCTCCCTCTGGGTCTCCCTCGTGGGTGGCAGGACCCAAGTTCTTGAGCCGTCGCCTGCTGCCTCCCAGGAGCGTTTGCAGGAAGCTGGACCTGAGGGGGAGGCAGGACTTGAACCCAGGCACTCTGATAGGGGACGTGGGCATCGCATGCGGCTCAACCTGCCGCCCGTGGTTCACTGTTAGGAACTTGGGGTTACACTGCCTGGCATGGCAGGCGGAGACTGGGTGCACAGCACAGGGCAGGTGGAGACCGGGTAGGGGCACGGCACAGGGCAGGAGGAGACCGGGTAGGGGCACGGCACAGGGCAGGAGGAGACCGGGCGGGTGCACGGCACAGGGCAGGCGGAGACCGGGTAGGGGCACGGCACAGGGCAGGCGGAGACCGGGTGGGTGCACGGCACAGGGCAGGAGGAGACCGGGCGGGTGTACGGCACAGGGCAGGCGGAGACCGGGCGGGTGCACGGCACAGGGCCAGCGGGCGCGGTTCAGTGACTACCAGTGGGTGTTCTGTGTTCTCCGGCACACTCAGCCCTGTGAACCGGGACCCTGGGCCGCTCAGCAGGAGGAAGCTGAGGGTGACAGAGGCCTGGGTCCCTGCCCCTCGGGCTGCCCGCTCTTCCCTTGGGGAGGGGCGGCCTCCCGCAGCCCCAGCCAGGCCCGGTAAACCGGGCGTCTGGATCTAGGGTTTGGCTTGGGTCAGAGCCCCTCAAGGGCTTGGCCCCGGGCGGCGGTCCCAGGCTTGTCCCACCGTGGGGAGGCCTGGGGCTCCCTCCCGGCCCCCCCCCCCGCCCGGCTGCAGAGAGCAGGTGTGAAAGCCGCGCGTGCTCTCCAGGGGCTGCGTGCGTGGGCACGGGGGTTATGTAAGGCGCCTGGCAGGCTGCCCGGCACCGAGCACCACAGGCTGGCGTGGGTGGCAGCTCCCAGCACGGTGGGGGTGGGGACGGGGTTGGCAGCCCTTGTGAGCCAAGGCCACCCCGCAGCCCTGGAACCACCGGGACCCCAAGCTGCGGAAGGGGGGCCTGGCTCCCGCTGCTGTGCCAAGTCCTTCTTACTGAGTGCCCCCTGTGCCAGGCGTGTAGGGCGGGGGAGGGAGAGCCACCCTGGCCAGGCGCACTGCAGCCCTAACCAGGGTGCCTGGTCGGGACTCGGGAGTCTGGGAGGGCTTCCTGGAGGAATGACTGATGAACCAAGGGCTTAGGGGTGACCAAGGCTCAGGTGTGGGCAGAGCGGTGTGCGAATGTGGAGGGAGGGCAGCAGGCACAGAGCCAGGTCTCCAGTAACTCAGCAGGGCCAGAGGCTGCCGGGCGCCGTGGAGTGCGTCCTGTGCTGGGAGCAGTCGGGCCCTGGGGCTGGCCCTGCCCTCGGGCACCTGCATCCACTGGGAGGGGTGAGGGCAGGAGCAGAGCCAGCATCAGCCCTCAGCCCCACTGGGAGGGGGATGCAAGGCCGGGGAGGGGGCCAGAGCAGGGCGAGGTCAGAGCAGGAGCTGCTTGGCTGGGGGCTGGGGGCGGCCAGGATCTGCCCCGACCCAGCGACCCAGTGTCACCCTCACAAGTCACTTTGTGGCCCTGGGGCCAGCTGCTCTCGCTGGCTGGTGGTGACCCCGTTGGAGGCCAGAGCTCCGTGTGGGTTGTGAGTGTCTCTGGGTGGTGGGATTCAGGGGTGTCCACTGGCTGGTTAGCTGCCCTGCCTCAGTTTACCCGAAAGAGGCGGGACCCTGGCCGAGCCTGTGCCGGCTCTGCTGGTCCCCAGCGTGGCCCTGTGGACAGGCGCTGCCTCACCTGCTCCCTGCGGCGTGGACACCGAGTTGATCAGGAGCCGCCCGCCCCGCAGGCGTGCCGGGAGTGCCGCCGGCCGCCGCCGACCCGGTGCTCTTTCCCGCAGCCGGGCCATTCTCCAGGAGGTGCTGGACACAGACCTGAGCAACGAGGGCTTCCCCTTCTCCACCCACAAGCTGGTGAGAGCCGCCGGGCACCTGGTAGGTACCAAGCTGCTGCCCTCTGGGCCCGACGCCGAGTGGCCTTGGGGAAGTCCCTCTGCCCCCCGGGCCTTGTCCCCAGCTACGAGGTGTAGACCGGGGAGGCCAAAGAGCCCTGCCCACAGGCTGCTGGGGGCTGGGAGGGGATCTTGAAGTATTTCTGCCCTCCCCGTGCAGGGCGTGTGCTGGAGACCCCGCCCCTTGCATGGCGTGCCCCTCCTCCCAGGAGCAGTGTGCCTGCCCAGGGTGTGTGGGTGTGGCCATCTTTCCCTCTGCCTCCCTCGGAAGTAACGGGGCTATGGTCAGCTGAGCTGGGGGACCCCCCCCACCGCCCACCCACAGGTGGAGCCCGGCCAGTCCCTGCAGTGCACCTGTGCACCAGGGTCAAGTCCCCTTGTGGGGCTGTGGGCGGGACTGGCCCCAGGCCCGGGGGTGGGGTCCTGGGCCAACTCCAGTCGCTCTTCCAGCCTCAGTTTCCCTGTTGGGAAAGAGGTTGCGATGTCCAGTGGTGCCCAGCCCTGCCTCCCCATCAAGGGCCTCTCCGGCACGTCTCAGCCCCGGGCTCGTCCGTGTCTCCCCAGAGTGGTGGTGGTGGGGTCTCCTCTTGGAGGTCTCAGCCCCAGCTCAGTGGACACTGGGGTTAGCACGTCGAGGGCCCGTGTTTGGCGTCCTGGGGGTCAGCAGCTCCCTGGCCTCTGCCCACCACTCTCAGGCTGCACCCACTTTGGCACAGAGGACGAGTGTCCAGGCAGGTCCCTGCGGGCCAGTGACGGCAGCAGCTGGGGCCCAGGCGGAGTTCAGAGGCCACTGGCTTAGGTGGCAAGTCCGGTCAGGAAGCCAGGGGGCTGTAGTGGGGGCTGGGGGCGCTGGGGGCTGGCCAGGAATGCGGGGAGGAATGTCAGGAGCGGGGCCTGGCGCCCTGGGGCCTGGGGCGGAATCGGTGTCTGTTGGTAAATAATAAACCAAGCGGTGATGCTAGGGCGGCCTCCGCAGGAGGAGATACAGGGGCTGGGGCCCAGCGCTGCCCCCCACCCCGCGGGCTGCACTGGGGCAGGAAGCACCCCCCCCCACAGGCTGCACTGGGGCAGGAAGCACCCCCGCGGGCTGCACTGGGGCAGGAAGCCGGGGCTGCCTCTGTCTAGCTTGCTTCCTGCCGCCTGCAGGGACCAGAGAGGGCCGGCGCGCTGAGCACTGCACAGCCAGAGTTGGGGTGGCTGCACCCCATTCTGTGGGGGCTGGGTTCTGAGTTGTGGGGAGGGCTCGAGGAGGCTGGGGGTGCCCAGCAGCTGCCCGGTACCAGCTGCCTCCCCCACCCCCGGGCCAGCCCACTCCAGCCCTTGCTGCTTCCTGAGCCGGGCTGGTGCCTTCCGGGCAGCCGCTTCACCTGCGAGGCGCAGGGGCCAGGCCGGGCTCCGAGGAGCTGACGTGGGGGTGCACTTGCAGGC
Source organism: Oryctolagus cuniculus (assembly GCF_964237555.1). NCBI lineage: Eukaryota > Metazoa > Chordata > Mammalia > Lagomorpha > Leporidae > Oryctolagus > Oryctolagus cuniculus. The sequence continues at coordinate 235,600,249 of NC_091432.1, read as the reverse complement.
TGCCTGTCCCCGGGGTCCCCGAGAGGGCCGTGCTCTTGCTGGCCTGGAGGGAGTTCTGTCGCTGCAGTCAGCCCCAGCCTGCCCTGGTCATTTGCAGGTGTTCCTGTCCCCCCTTTTCAGCTCTCTGTGTGCCTGGTGCTGACCCAGCTCTCCAGGGGGCTGAGCTGACCAGGGCCTGGAGGTGGGAGGTCACTCTCGGACACGGGGAGGGCTTCTGGCATCCACATCAGCCACGCTGCCCTGGTGAGGCTGTCGGGGGGTCTGTACCGGAGGCCAGCCCACCGGGAGAGCAGCGGGGCCCGGTCAGGGCTGCCAACCAGCCGCCTCCCACGCCCACAGCTCCCCCAGCCATTCCGGACTCGGGGGGGGGCAGTGCTCACACCTTCTCCTCTGGACTTTGGGGTCGGCCCCCAGCGCGGGGCGTCCTTGCCCGGCTCTAGAACTCGTTCTGGAGCCGCTGGCTGGGGGCCCGTGGGTGCCGGACTCGGGCTGGGGTTGGGCAGCGCAGCCTCGTCCCTCCAGACGCCCACCTGCTGGGGTTGGAGCCCAGGGAGGAGCCAGAGCAGCCCAGGCTGCAGGGGTGGGGCCCCGGGCCGCGGCGAGTGGTGCTCACCGGCTCAGGAGCCCGCAGGGAAGTGAGGCCTGCGGGGGTGTCCCGGGAGGGAGACGGAGCCCTGGGAGAGACAGATGTGCTTAGGACGCTCGGCCAGGAGCAGTGTGGCCCCTGACGGGGGCAGGACTGGGCGGCTGGCCCCATGCTTGCTGGGGGGCCCCTGTGTGCGTCTCCTGGCCCCTTGGCAGGACACAAGGGACACACGGCTGTCGTGGTAAGGGGAGCTCCTCCCCACCCCAGCCGAGCTCAGCCGTCGCCCCCTGCTGACAGCAGCGCCCCTGCACAGCCCCCAGGAAGAGCAGTGGTCTGGGAGCTGGCCCTGCAGGCTCAGTCGTGTGCTAAGGCCCTGCACACCGTGGGACCGAAACCCCACACTTGGCGGGAATGCGGCGACAGCAGCTGCTCCTCCCTCTTCCTTCTGGCCCTCGCTGCCACGTGTTGGGAGGACCCCGCTCCCCGGGAAGTGGGGGAGTGGGGCGCAGCTGGGGTCCCGGGGACAGTGGCCGGCCAGGGAGTCCTGCCATTGGCAGCCACCACCCCCCGCCCCACTCAGGGCACAGGGGCCAGGGCTTGGTCCCCGGGAGTGTTGTGCTTTTTGCCGGCCCCCGGGTCATCTCTCAGGCCCAGGTCACATTCCTGGGCGGTCCGAGCCTGGGACACGAAGGCTTCCTGTTCTCCGGGCTGGCCGCTGCCCCGGTCCCATGAGGCCTCACTGGCTGGGGTGGGGGGAGCCGGGGTGGGGGGAGTCAGCTGCAGGCCCTGGGGCCCTCGGGGACAAAGCCTGCCCCTCAGCCCGGGGCCCAGCCGGCTGAGGGGCAGCGTGTGGTTCCTCGGTGCCCCCCACCCCACCCCGAGGCTGCCGTGTCCGGCTCCCCCTCTGGGCTGACCACAGGTTCTCCGCGTATCAGAGAGCGCTTCACAGCCTCCTAACACCAGTGTCTCTGGCTGACTTGAACCACGTGCGGTGCAGAGAACCCTGGGCCAGAGCGTGGGGCCGGCCAAGTATTTATAGAAGACGGGCTGGGCTCCCGCCAGCCAGCTGCGGGGTGGAATGTGTGCCTGCACCGGCAGTGTCGGCACGGCCAGAGGCCGAGAGGCAGCGTGGGGACGCCAGGCTGGGCGCCAAGGGCTGCGGCCGGATGGACGACCCGGGCCCCCAGCGTGCGGGGCTGCTGTCTTACCGTAATTGTTCTCCAAGTCGCTTGGATCTGCCCCAGGCTTCCAGCATCCTCGGGTTCCTAGAGGGGAGAGGGAGATGGGAGGAGCCGTTGGCTCTGCAGCCAGCGCACCAGCTGTCCCCGCTGCTCCCCGATCCCCGGCCTCCAGGCCAGCGAGGCTGCGGTGGGGGCGCCGCTCTCCCGGAGGCCAGACGCGGCGTCCCCGGCGCCTCGGCCCGGGACGGGTCCTTCCGGTGGAGCAGCGGGCACCAGGGTCAGAGGCGCGGCGATAAAGGGATTGTCTCCTGAAAATTAATTGAGGCCAGGAGGAAATTGAGTGTCCCTGATGTGAGAGGTGCGTGCTGCGGTGCCGCGGGGGCCGCTGGGCCCCGGCCGCCCAGGTAGGCGCAGGGGGACGCGTCCTGCTGGCCGAGCGTGTGCCTGCCTGCCCGGCGCAGCCACTGCCGGGAGACGCGCTTTGCGGAGCCCGTGAGAGTTTGCTGAGGCCCGAGACGGCCAGGACGTGAGCAGCGCGCTCTGTGACAGCCAGGAAAGGCGGGCTGGTGACCACAGGGCCCTGCCCACAGGAGGCTGGGGGCCCGGAGGGGAGCGAGGAGGCGTTTCCCGCCCTCCCCGAGCTGGGCACGTGTGTTCCCTGCTGCGATCAGGCTGTCGGCGCTGGGGTCGTGGCCGTGAGTTCAGCAAACCGGGCGGCTGAGTGACCCTGGGGCGTGGGCTCCAGGGTTCCCACGTGCCTCGAGGGCCACCCAGGTCCTTTCTCCCCAGGGAACCCTCTGCGCACCACTGTCTCTGTGGCTGCACACGGTTCCTCCTGGGGGGACCTAAGGCTCTCACCATCGGCTTGAAACCCCGGGCGCCAGGGGCAGGGTGGCCGACGAGAAGGTGCCTTCCGCGGGCGCCTGGGTGGTCTTTGCCAGACGCGCGTCCCTGCAGGCTGGGAGACAGGCCCCGGGGGAGGGCCAGCTCCCGGGAAGCCGCTCTGATCCTCAGTGAGGTTGACAAGCTTGCAGTGCGGTTGGAGCAGCGCACGCTCCCCCTGTTCTTACACTTGGAGCGTTAGTTCCCTGTCACTCTCCCCCCCCCCCATCACCGAGATCACCACCCTCACCACGGCTGGCATGACCACCGCCGATACCACATCACCACAGCCGCCACCACCACCACCGCCACACCAGTCCCATCGTCAGATCCACAGCCGTCATTTGCCACCCCCACTGACTGCGACCCTGACCGATGGGAGCGTGGGCCCCCCTCCCAGTGGGGTGTGTTGCGAGCAGGGAGATCTTGCGTGTCTCCAGTGGGCTTGACAGACGAAGCCCCTCCACTCCTGCCAACTCGCTCCTCTGTCTCCTGGGGGGGACCCCTGCCCTGCGGAAAGCCACACCTGCCCTGATCACTGCTGCGTGCCCGGCACCCCGGGACCCCCACTTCTGTAAGGGTGGCTGTGGTGGGGTGCACCTGCTCTGATCACTCCTGTGTGCCCGGCACCCCGGGACCCCCACTTCTCTGAGGGTGGCCGTGTATGGGGTGCACCTGCTCTGATCACTCCTGCATGCCCGGCACCCCGGGACCCCCACTTCTCTGAGGGTGGCCGTGTATGGGGTGCACCTGCTCTGATCACTCCTGCATGCCCGGCACCCCGGGACCCCCACTTCTCTGAGGGTGGCCGTGTATGGGGGTGCACCTGCTCTGATCACTGCTGTGTGCCCGGCACCCCAGGATCCCCACTTCTCTAAGGGTGGCTGTGTGGAGGGTGCACCTGGAGTGTTGGGTGTTGGAAACTTGTGACGCCACCATGTGCCGACGTCTAGAGAGATGGTCTGGGGGCCTGTGTCTGGGCATGCCTGCCACAGCCCCTGTGTGACACTTACCCAGACAGATGCACTCGGGGCTGGCTCTGGTGACATGTGTCCAGAGCACCCCCCAGGGTGTCCTTGGGGGTGGAACTGGGGCGGGAGTCCCAGCAGAGCTGGCCCCAAGTGGGGTGATGTTCCAGGCGCAGATCCCCACCCCCAGTCTGTCTTTCTCTGATGGTATCCGAGCGTAGCCTCTCCCCAGCCACCAAAGATGAGCAGAGGCGGGTGGGGGAGAGTAGGTGACAGTGTGGGGCTCAGGAGCCGAGCTGGAGGCAGCTGGCCAAGCCCGCCTCTGCCAGCCCCCACTCTCACGCCCCAGGGTGTGCTGGAACCGGCTCACACCAGCTTGTGCCAGCTGAGAGCTTAACTTGTAGGAAAACTCACGAGCAGGTTGTTAAGTCCTGGGTGCCCTGCAAACGGCCGTGGCGGGGGTGTTCACACCGAGGCAGCTGCGGCTCCGCTGAGACCCTGCTCCGGGGCTCGCCCAGCCCGCGCTCCTGCCACCGCCCCTGCTGAGCCGACACACCTGCCTGCCTCTTTCAGTGATTATCTCGTTGGGCCCGCGAGCTCCCCAGGAGCCCTGTGTCGTCCCGACTTTGTGGAGGGGGAGGCCAGAGGCCCAGATTTAACCCTGGTGGGTTTGCTTCGACCTCCAGCACCTGCCACCCGCGTGGCCTGAGTGAAGCAGGTGGCACCCACGTGACAGGAGCACCCAGGGCACTCCCTCCAGGTCTGAGGCCCCGACATCCTGCACCTCCCCAAAGGGGCGGGTCCTCGGGCCCATGCAGACGAGGGAAGGGCTGTGATGGTGTAGTGACGTCCACCTGTGCGCGGGGACGTGGGTCTCAGCCTCCCCCAGCCCCGGGCTCTCTTTTGCATCTGCTGCCATCGCGGGCTCGGAGTCGGGCCCCAGAGGGGGTCACGGCAGGCGACAGCTGTGCTGCCTCTGGGAGCCGTTCCCTCCCTCTCCTCCGCGAGCCCTCACTCCTGAGGGGCCGGGAGGGAGAGGACACCAGGCCCAGCTGCCGCACCGAGGGCCCAGCTCCAAGCCGTGATGTGTGGAGCTAAATCTGGCTGCTGATAACAGGAGGCCTGACGCCAGGGGGCAGCTCCAGCTCCCTGGGGATGGGGGTGGGGCTCTGTCTGCAGAGCTGATCCCCAGGCCCCCATTTCCCACCAGGAGGCGGGCGCTGCTCTCCCACGTCCCTCTGCCGCCTGGCCGTCCTCACCCCCCGGCAACCCTGCCTGGCCAGCAGTGGTTTGACCCAGAATTGCCACTCAGATCCAAGTGAGGGCCCCAGCAGGTTCCTTCTGCCGCAGTCACAGTTCATGAAAGCACCCCAAAACCCAGGGCTGACACGGCGTGCCAGGAAGCAGGGCCCAGAGCCGCTCCCCGATGGGCTGAGACCCTGAGCCTTGGGCTGGCGTGGGGGCTGGGCTGTGCACACTGAGCTCGGCCCGGGGCCTCTGGGTGGTGCGCGGTGCCCGGGCCACCTGTGACCCGTGGGAGGGGCCCCTGGATGTCTGTTGGAGCAGCGGCCTGTGGTCATCTGGGTCGGGGGCCGGGTGGTGAGCCCTGGCACAGAGGCCACCCCGAGGTGTCGGCCGGGTGGTCCACGTCTCAGGATCTGGCCTCTGGCCTCTCCCTGCTCTGTCCCTGCGTCTGTGTCTCCATCCCCGCCCCGTGTCCCCTGTGTCCCTCTGTCCCTGCGTCTCCATCCGCCACCCGCTGTCCCTCGGCCTCTGCAGTCTGAGAGCCTCTGACTCATGGCCTGCCAGCGGTGGGGGTCATCTGACCTTGTTGCTGTCACCTCCTCGGGCACCTCAGTGTCTCCTCTGTCACCCTGTGAGGACACCGGGTCGGCCCTGGTGCTGCCTGCCCGCCTGTGCCGCTGCCTCTCCTCTGTGCCTGACCCCAGGGGCCCGGGACGTGCCCATCACCCGGCCCCTGTGCGTGGGTTTGAAGCGTGGCGTTCCGTGGTGTTGAGCCGTTCACGCGGCCGGGAGGCAGATTTGCAGCGGAACTCCGTGCCCGCCCTAGGAGCTTGCTGTGGCTCCCGCCCCGCCCGGGCCACTCCGTGTCCACTCTGTGCACTCGGCTGCTCTGGGGCCTCGTGTGAGTGGAATGCTACACGGAGTGCCCTTCTGCGTCTGGCTTAGTGCCCGGGCCCGCCCGTGTCGTAGCTGGTGTCGGAGTTTCCCACCTGCCCGCACCACGGACTCCTGGCAGACACAAAGAGCCGCACGGCAGGCAGTGGCCACGGGCGTTTGCTGCTCTGCCGGCTGCGTGGACAGCCGTGGACAGCCGTGGACAGCCGTGGACAGCCATGGACAGCCGTGGACGGGTTCCTCCCGGAGACCCTGCTCATGGTGTCTTTGGGTTTAGCCAGAGTGCGATTGCTGGGTCAGCTGGTGGTTTTGTTTTAAGAAATGATGTCTGTCTCCCTAATCTTTCTTTGCGAGAGATCCCCCGGCTGCCGGTTGGCTGCTCGGATCCTGCACTGGCTGGGCTGGGCCAGGCTGAAGTCAGGGGCCAGGAGCTCCATCAGGGTCGCCACGCGGTGGCATCATCCGCTGGCCCCTGGGCATCAGCAGGACGCTGGATGGGCAGCAGATGGGGGACCTGGTCCCAGGCACTCTGCTCTGGGACGCAGATGGCCCCAGCGCTGGCCGTGCCTGCTGTGCCACACGGCTGTCCCCGGATGGTTTTCTTAGTCCCCTCCTGGCTTGCTCACGGTCAGTGCGTAGAAGTGCTGCTGGTTTGTGTGCGGACTCCGCGTCCTGCTGCTTTGCCGGGTTTGTCTCTTGGTCCTAACAGTTTTGTGTGGAACATTGAGGCTGAGTGAGGAGTCGGCACAGACCCCGTGCCGGGCCCTTCGCCGGCTCTCATGGTTCTGTGACTCCATCCATTGCCGGGAGCTCACGGGGCTCTGCTTCCGCTGGAGGCTCAGTTTTTTCTTTTCTTTCCTTTCCTTTTCTTTTCTTTTCTTTTTCTTTTTTTTTTTTTTGACAGGCAGAGTGGACAGTGAGAGAGAGAGACAGAGAGAAAGGTCTTCCTTTGCTGCTGGTTCACCCTCCAATGGCCGCCGCGGCTGGTGCGCTGCGGCCGGCGCACCGCGCTGACCCGAAGGCAGGAGCCAAGTGCTTCTCCTGGTCTCCCATGGGGTGCAGGGCCCAAGCACTTGGGCCATCCTCCACTGCACTCCCGGGCCACAGCAGAGAGCTGGCCTGGAAGAGGGGCAACCGGGACAGAATCCGGCGCCCCGACCGGGACTAGAACCCGGTGTGCCGGCGCCGCAAGGTGGAGGATTAGCCTAGTGAGCCGTGGCGCCGGCCTGGAGGCTCAGCTTTAACAACATCACGTATTTATTTGGAAGGCAGAGTGACTGACAGAGAGAAAAAGATTTTCCATTTGCCGGTCCACTCCCCCAAATGACCTCAGTGGCCAGGGCTGGGCCAGGCCAAAGCCAGGAGCCTGGAACCCATCCGCCACGTGGGTAGCAGGAGCCCAGGCACTTGGGGCATCCTCCACTGAACTCCCCAGGTGCATTAGCAGGGAGCTGGATCGGAAATGGAGCAGCTGGGACTTGAACCGGTGCTCCTATGGGATGCTGGCGTCAGACAGAGGCTTACCTCTCTGTTCCTCCACTGGAGTTTTTTTTAAATAAAGATTTATTTTATTTATTTGAAAGGGTTATAGAGAGAGACAGAAAGAGAGAGAGGTCTTCCATCCGCTGGCTCCCTCCCCAAATGACTGCAACGGCCGGAGCTGAGCTGGCCAGAGCTTCTGCCGGGTCTCTCTCCCACGCGGGTGCAGGGGCCCAAGCACCTGGGTCGTCTTCCACTGCTTCCCCGGGTCACAGCAGGGAGCTGGATCGGAAGTGGAGCAGCCGAGGCTTGAACCGACGCCCATATGGGATGCGGCGCTGCAGGCCGGGGCTTTACCCTCTGTGCCACAGCGCCGCCCCTGGGGACTCTCAGAGCGCACCTGAGCCCCTGTGCTCCTGGCGATGGCACTTGCCCTCCCCTGGTGCTCAAAGCTCTGTCGTCAGCCCACTCCTCGGGTGGGGGCACTGAGGCTGAGCGAGGCTGACCCGGGGTGGCTGGGAGCCGCTGCCCCTACCCAGCCCTGCTTGACCTGGAGCCCAAGTTCTGATGTCCCTGTTCCCAGCCTCGTCCCCTCCGTGGGTCCCCAGTGGGAAAAAATGGGGACTTCCTGCACCCCCTGCCTCCCGTGTCCCCGTCACAGAGCGCAGCCCCAGGGCTCCTGCCGAGGGCTCTTCCCTGCCTTGGGGGATCAGTTCTTTCTCTGGGGCCGTTTGTTCCACACCTGTGCGGGTCGGGCTGTGCCCAGGGGCGCCCTGGAGACCTGGTGGCCCTGGACTGCTCGTCCCGCCCCCGCTTAGTGAGGAGTGGGCATGCCCAGGGGCGCCCTGGAGACTTGGTGGCCCTGGACTGCTCGTCCCGCCCCCGCGTAGTGAGTGAGGAGTGGGCGTGTGCAGGGGCCCGCAGTCGGCGGATGCAGGTGGAGATGATTTCAGAACGAGGTTGGCTCCGAGCCCCAGGCTGCTGCGTGGGCTGCCTGCAGCGAGCGCCGCGCTGGTGTCGGTGTCGGGGACACCGGGGCTGCCCACGGCGTGCATTTCTCACGTCTCCTCTGAGCTTTCTGAGGGGCCCGGGCAGACGGCAACTCGGAGCGAATCTGTGTGGCTTCAGAAGCATTCGGAACCCAGCCCTGGTGGCAGGTGCGCGGAGCCACGGCGGGGAGCGTGGGGCAGGGGTGGAGCCTGGCGAGGCGCCGCCCTCCCCACGTCCGCTGGCCTCAAGTCCTGTCCGTGGGTTGGGGCACCCGGCTGTCACCACGTGGCTCGCGTGGTCGGGGATCGGCAGCTGGGACCAGGCCCCTCTCCTGCCTGCGCGCCGCCCGCTGCTGCCGCAGCTCGGCCTCCGCCTTCCAGCGGCCCCGGGCAGGCCCTTGCCCACCTGCGGTGCCTGTGCTGCTGGCCGGTGACCAAATCCCAGGTGTAGAGCCCGAGGCTGTCTTGAGGTCCCAGCCGTGGCCCAGGCTCAGCCGACTGAGGGGCCGTGGACCTGCTGGAGCGGGGAAGGGGGGCTCAGAGCTCAGGTGCTGCCCCTCCCTGCACATGTGGCACCGTCAGGGTGATTCCTCCCCACACCCACTCTCCTGGGCAGACCCCGCTTCCCGGGGCTGACCTGGGTGGGTCCTGGAGGCTCGGGAATCAGAGCCGGCGCTCCTGACCCCGGCGTACAGACGAGGGGCGGGCCAAGTGGAGCTCAGAGGTTTCCCGCGGCCACTGCAGGGCCCCCAGCAGCCTGCTGCGTCCTAATTTGGGGACCTGTGCGTGAGTTACTAGAAAGCAGGGTCTGGGCAGGCGTCTCTAGGGGACGGCGGACTGTCCAGGGTCAGCAGGGGGCCTCATGGGGGACCCTGAGGGAGGCAGACACAGGGGTCAGGCTCCGTGAGGCTGGAGGCAAGGGGCTGGGGTCCCCGGGCGGGCAGGGGCGGCCAGGGGCTGGCAGGGGTGGGACGCGGCCTCCCTGAGCCTCCCAAGGGAACCTGCCCCGGAGAGAGGGCTCCTTGGTGCCTCCCGAGGCAGCCCTGCTGCGGTCACTTGTGAGTCACTTTGCTGTCGCGTCCATGAGCAGCGCTGAGGGCCGTGAGCCCGCCGTCCCCTCCCCCACACCGTTGCGCCTTCTCTCACCCTGGTGGAAGCCGCCATCTGGCCACCTGACCCCAGCTGCGTGTCCTGCAGGTCCGGGCCGTGCGCCTGTCCTTTGTGGGGGAGCTGGGCTGGGAGCTGCACGTCCCCAAGGCCTCCTGCGTGCCCGTGTACCGGGCTGTGATGGCCGCCGGAGCCAAGCACGGCCTGGTCAACGCCGGGTACCGCGCCATCGACTCCCTGAGCGCCGAGAAAGGTGAGTGGGGGTGCGCATGGCACCGGTGCCCAAGCTGCCGGAGAGTGGGGGTGTGCATGGCACTGGTGCCCGAGCTGCCCGGAGCCAGAGCTGTGGCCCTGCAGCCGGCCGCCTGGCTGCCTGCCCCTCACCCCTGCAGGAGGTGGAGGCCTGGCGGGGGCGGCTCCCTAGGCCCCCCTTCACAAGCCCTAGCCCCCACCTTGGCGCCCCCAGCGTCTGTGCTGATGGCCTCAGCCCATTGCTGCCCCCCACCCAGGGAGAACATTCTGGAGTCGCCCAGGTCACTCAGCAGCTCTGGGCAAGGACTCAGGGCTGGGCTGCACCCATCCTTGCCTTTGGCTGGCACTGACCCCGGCCTCCCCATCCCACAGGCTACCGGCACTGGCACGCGGACCTGCGGACGGACGACAGCCCCCTGGAAGCCGGCCTGGCCTTCACCTGCAAGCTCAGGTCGCCCGTGGCCTTCCTGGGCCGTGAGGCCCTGCAGGAGCAGCGGGCTGCGGGCCTGCGCCGGCGCCTGGTGTGCTTCACCCTGGAGGAGTGAGTGTCGCACACGCCGGGCAGCCCCGGGGTGCTTGCTTCTCCCAGAACAGCGCCCTCTCCTGGCTACAGAGGGGGAAACAGGCCCTCGGGCCAGAGCCAGGTGCGGGCCCCCGAGGGGACGTCCCCGCCAGGCCAGCCTGCCTCCCTGGGACGTGAGCCCCGGCCTGAGGCTGGACTCTGCGTCACCCAATGCCCCGTGTCCTGCTCCAGCTTCATCCTCACGGTGGCTGTGATGACTGAGAGGGGCCTGGCTGGGCCCCCAGAGGTCAAGGGCTGAGGGGACTCACACCAGGTCCCGCAGCAGAGGGGGAAGAGAGACCCTGGCCCAGCTTCTCCCTGTCCCGGCCGTGGGGTAGACCCCTGGGAGAGTGGGCCCGGGCCCAGGGTCTGCGGGCACCGTCTACAGCTCCTAACGGCAGAGCCTGGTTAATGAAACCCGCGTTGCCGGTGGGAAGGGGCGCACCCCACGGGGCGGGCGGGGCGAGCCGTGGTGGAGCTCAGGCCCACAGAGGGGCTTCTCCCTGTGGGGGGCTCGCCTGTGGAAGCGCCGCGGCCAGAGTGGGCGTGTTTCCACCGCGAGGGCCCTGGGTCCCAGCGGCCACTGCTGCTTCTTCCAGGAAGGTGCCGCTGTTCGGCCTGGAGGCCATCTGGAGGAGCGGCCAGGTGGTGGGCCACGTCCGGAGGGCCGACTTCGGGTTCG